>NW_027459065.1:300000-508261 GCF_050624435.1 Tenrec ecaudatus | reverse complement strand
GTTGAGAACCATTGGTCTAGAGAGCTCGGCACTGATGCATTGAGTCACTATGAGTTGGACTGGACTAGAAGGTTCCTAACAAAAACGCCAACAATCATTTTTTACCATGACCTTGTTAACTCAAAAAGATTAATAAGCAAATTCACAAATGAGGACATCCAGTTGCCCCTCCAAACTGGAGAAGCATGAGTTAAATGGTGACCCTGACCCCACGGTGTCCTCCAGCTGGTGCCATGCTGCCTTTATTCCTTCTGCCTCTCAGTTCTGTGGAGAAGAAGGGGAAAGGGAGGGAAAGAAAAAGAAAGAAATGAAAAGATAATTTTCCCAGCTTCTTCACATCACTGAATTGAACTTTACTTTTAATAAAAGTATTATGAAATGGAAATGGTGCTTTCACTATTTTGCTTTCAGGTGATATTCAGAGACATGGTGCTGGTAATTATTTGAGCCGGGGAGGTTAGTGTGCAGATTTTCTGAATATGGTTGAGCCACATGCCCCCTTCCAGGCCTAGCATTTCCCTGGGCTATGAGAAGTTATAGACAGTCTACCCTCTTCTTCCTCCGACTTCGCTGCAAACCATGGACACACTGGTTCTGACTTGACCTGGCTCCAGTACAGAAAAAAATATCCTCCTTGCATAATTGTAGTGCTTGATTTGGAAGGCACCCAGATACAAATCTCTCTTCTGGTGGCATAATGGGTTATGTGTTGGGCTATTAACTGCAAGGTCAGCAGTTGGAATTCACCAGTCGCTCCTTTGGAGAAGATGAGGCTTTCTTCTCCCATAAAGAGTTATAGCCTTAGATGAGTATAAAAACTCAAAATGCATTGGCAGAGATTCCACAGAGAATAAGCCTCCATTAAATCCCCTGGGACCATTCACCAGGGATGGGATTAAACCCTGCTCACCGTCAGTACATCAGAAATTGTATTGTTGCAGATATGATTAGGTTAAAAATTAACATCTTATCATTTGTCTTTACTCTTAAAACGTTTTTCATTTGTTCTTTTTTTAATTTTCTGCTTTCCTTTTTATTGAAAAATTAACTAATGTCACTAAACAAGTAGAGAATTTGTTAAATGAAAATCTAATCGGTTATGTAAACTTTCACTGAAAACATAACACAATTTTATTTTTACAAAGAGTTATAGCCTTGGAAACCCAGGAGGCCGCAGTATTTTCTCTCGATAGGATTGTTATGCACCCAATGGCAATGAATGTTGTTGGATTTTGTTTCTTTATTGTTTTCTGTAGCTATGGTGGGGTATAGGGGTTATGTGTTGGGCTGCTAAACGCAATGTCTGAAATGGCAAATTTGAAATCCCCAGCCACTCCAAGGGAGAAAGATGAGGCTTTCTACTCCCCTAAAGAGTTCCAGTCTCAGAGAAGCCAGTCCACAAAGAGAACAACATGGCTGGCCCCACTATGAGACATGATGCCCCTCAGTGACCAAGGGTGATACAGGGGACAGCACTGGAGACACAGTGTGCGAATTGCACCTAACCTGATTCCACCACACCGAGGCAAAGTGTGGTGGAGTGCAGTGGAACAGCAAGGGAATGGAGTGGCAAGGTCCCCAGGGAATGCTGAAAGTGGACTTTGGGGCCAGGTTGTGGTGCCTCAACAGACTGGATTGGAAAACACTCCTAAGGTCCAACAAATGATCCTTGAACTAACTACAAGGTCTTCTTTCTTGATGTGTTTTGTTTTGTTCTTTGTCAGTGGTTTGTTTTTGTTGTTTTGTTGTCTGGTTGTAAACTGTTGCTTTGTTTTCCTCTGTCTTGTTTTCGTGCATGTTAGTGTCTCCACAGGTCTGTCTAAATAAGAGAGGCTGGATGAACTATCTGGAGGAAAAACAACAGGACTGAGAGTTCCGGGGGCACTTGGGATAGGGGGAGGTGCGGGGGTAAGGAAGTGGTGTTAACAAACACAGGGACAAGGGAACAACAGGGGACTCAATATGGTAGTGAGGGGGAAGTGGCAGGCCTGGTAGGGAATGATCAAGGGTAAGGTTACGTAACACACACACACACACACACACACACACACACACATACGGAGAAAGTGGTGAACTTCACAGAACGTAGTGGGGACTTCACAGAAAGGGGGGCTGATAGCCGTGAACAGGGTTGGTATGGGTCTTGTTCTATCCATTTGAAAGTCTCTAGGCTAAACAGAAATGTCCTGGTGGTATAGTAAGTTAAGTGTTGGCCTGCTAACCACCAGGTCAGCAGTTGTGAATCCACCATTTCCTCCATGGAAAAAAGATGAGGCTTTCTATTTGAGTAAAGAATTATAGTCTCAGAGACTCATTGAGGCATGTTTATTCTTCCCTATAGGGGCGCTGCGAGTCAGAATGAACTCAGTACAGTATGCAAGTAACAAGCTGTGCTAATACCATTCCAGAGAGACAGTGGTGTTCCAGGGACATTGGTTTTGCCTGGCCCCTGACCCTGAGGAAGCATGAGGTCTTCAGGTCCTCTCCTGCTGCTCTTCTTTACCATCCTCCCATATCCTCCTCTGCACCCCCAAGTGGTGGGCATGATTTATAAACACAGAAATCCACTTACTCCTTTGAAAAAGTGGTTTACTTCACCCCAAAATTTGGAGAACTGTGTCGTCTCCCTTTCAAAGTAAATTATACGATGAACATACAATATTGATTGCAGGCATGTGGATTCTTAATCCTCAAGTTCCCATGAAACCCTGCTTTCCATGGCAAATCAGCCCGCCATTTCAGCATGCCAGTATTGCCAGGAGAAAGGAGCCTCAGCAGCCACCACTGCTCCGCAGCCTGCTTTTCACGGTCACGCGGGGATGTCAGAGTGCCCCACACCTCGTGCACTTGACTCAGTGCTTGCTTGCAGGGGTTGCATTTCGTTAGAGCCCAACAACTTCCGAGCATTGGCAAATTCCCTCAACCAAAGGTGGGCAGTGGCCTCATAATGTCACCAGTCATTAACCACCAGCAGGGTTGCGTTATGCTCGTCAGTGCCGTCATGTGCAAGGGGAAAGACAATTCCCACAGGCTGCCAGCTGTTTTTGGGGAGGGAATGACAAGTGGGGAAGCTGGGGGTCCTCACCCCAGCAGCCACAGTTCCTGGCTCCAGGCCCTGCCCCAGGCTGTGCCAGGACGAAGAGCCTGGACTCTCAGAGACTCCATAGCTCGATTTCCACTCAGGTTGTGTTGTGTTGATCATTCCTTCCCTAGGCTGCCACCCATCTGTCAGTTTGTCATCATGTTGTCATTTGTCTATAGCTGTGATTGCTGTAAGCGGTGTCACCAGCTACGATTATAACCAGAGCAAGCCACTCTGGACACGCTTCACAAGAGCATCCAAGCTAGGACACACTGGGAAGAAAGACCTGATGATGTACTACTGAAAATGAGTCCATTGAACCCTATGGATCAAAAGAGAATACCGTCCAAACAAGTACTGGAAGAGGAGCACCCTAGGTGGGAATACACTCACACTATTCAGTGGGAGGACTCCCTGGGTAGTGTTTGACTAGCACCCAGGAGGTCGGCAGTTAAATCCCACCCAGAATCCAAGAGGTGCCTAAGGAAGGTAGGCCTGAATATCTGCTTCCAAAAGGTCACAGCCTTAAAAACCCTATGGAACAGTTCTACTCTGAAATGCATGGGGGTCGCTATGAGTCAAAATGGACCGAAAAGCAGCTAATAACAACAACACTGTATAAAGAACAACACTGCAAGTCCTTAGGACAAAATACACAGCAGGCACAATAGCCTCGACCCCACAGGATAGGGCAACTTATTTTCCTTTGTACCAGAGACCGGAACTGTACAACGGAATGAAACCCTGCCTGTTCTTGTGTCATCACCACAGTCGTTGGTCCATGTTGAGCTCATTGCTGTAGCCACTGTGGACATCCATCTTATCAAGGGTCTTCTTCCCTCTTGCTGCCCCTGTACTTTAACAAGCATTATGTCCCTTCTTAAGAACCAGTCTCTCCTGATAGCATGTCCACTGGATGTGAGATGAAGACTTGCCATCCTCACTTCTAAGGGGCATTCTGGCTGTGCTTCCTCCAAGAGGGATTTGCTTGTTCTTCTGACAGCCCAGATGACTTTCGGTATTGTTTGCACATCATTCACATGCATTGATTCTTCTTCAGTTTTCCTTACTCACTGTCCAGCTCTCACATGCAATTGACCATTGAAACTACTTACCTTGAATTCAGAGCTTAGGGTACACTACCCAAAGCCACATAGCTTGTGAGCGGCTGAAACATGTCTGCTGCCAGGATCTGTCCGATTTATTTTATTGAAACATCATACTCAAAAGGTGCTTTAGGCAAACATATTTTGTCTTTTGACTACATGTCCCTATAATATAACCAGGCTCAGACCCTCACATTGTAATGATTCAGCTATATGTCTGAGAGGTAAAAAGACCGCCAACCATATAACTGATGGGAGAATAGGTACTGACTGTCACCTGCAATGCCATTCCTTCAATAAATATTTGTTGAGTGTTATTCAAATGACAACATTTTGCAAAGCTTTAAGAAGACCCAGATGTAGAGAACACAGTCCCTGCTCACAGGAGACTCACAGATACTGCATCAGGGCCTTCAGATCAGGGACACCACAGATAGATGCTGAAAGAAAAATCATAAAAAGAAATAGCAACCACGCACGGAATCCAGGACAGATAAAATCCTCAGGAACAGTAATGGGAGTAGCGATACTGTGGTAGCTTTTTAATCTCCCATCATCTTGCATAGGGGTGGAGTCCAGTCTGTCACTCAGGCCATAGCCAGTGAGGTCTCAATGTGGGCATGGCCTTCTCTTGAGGATTCTGGCAACTCCTGTATTCTTTCCTGGGGGTGAGAGACACCCATGACTTGATATTCCTGCTGACAAGATACATGGATCTACATTGACGGCAGCCAGAGCCTTGAACGGGGAGGAGTCATGTGGAGACCCATGCCACTTTCCACCTCCACTGGGTCCATAAGACATTCCACCGACTGCCCTGTGATCTTCCAGCACTTGGTGTCATTGCATGTGTTGCATAAGTCTGAAAAAAATTTACACACTGTTATTGGCTATATGGGTTAATTTCGTACTTATGGACGTGGTCTGGACTGGGCTGGCATGTTTTCTTAATATACAATTATTCTTCTATATAAAGCTTTTTTAAGACACATGAGTGTTTATGAATGTGCTTCTCTAGTCAACTCGAACTGACTCAGATACCATGAGGGCACAGGGTGGCTGTGTAGGGAAGGGGAGGAAAAGGGAACTGATAACAATGGAACACACACACACACACAACTTAGGGGCCGAATAACAGAAATATGGGTAGAGGGACACAGAAGACGGTGTGTATAAAGATATTAATTTATATATAATTTAGTAAGGGTGTGAGGGTTGAGGAAAGAGGGAAAAAACAGGAGCTGATATCAAAGGGGTCAAGTAGAATGATAGTGTTTAGAAAATGATGGTGGCAGCATATGTACAAACTCGCTTGATCTAATTGATTTATGGATTGTTATATTATCTGTCAGAGCCCCCATTAAAATGTGTTCTTTTTTCGATAACAACATAAACTCACTGCCATGGAGTCAATTTTGACTCAGTATAGAACACCCCCTGTGGTTTCCTCGCTTGCTATTCTTTAAGGAAACAGAAAAACTTTTCTTTCCCCTGCAGAGTGGCTGGTGGTTTCAACTATTGACTTTGAGGTTAGCAGGCACCATAGCACCATGATTCCTAAGGATGCTGATAGAAAGGGAGAACCTTGTGGAACATAATTTAAAATTCTTTAATTATCTAGACTTACTTAACTGGAAGAGTCCCAGAGACTATGACCCTGAGTTACTCTTCAAACCTTTAATTGAAACTGTCCCCTGAAGTCATCTTTAAACTAAATAACAATTTAGCTCTTAAAGGATTGCATCCTTGAGTATTGCAGTCTTTAAAAAATCAGCACAAATCTAAATGGGCTACAGATAAGTCAAAATATATGTGAGAGGGTTGTGGCAGAGAGATTAAGTAAAAAGAAAGGAAACACCTAGAATAGAAAGAACAAGAATGCTAATTCATATGAAGCGTGTGACCAATGTCACTGAACATTGTGTCCAGAAAGGGTTGAAATGGAACAGATTTTGCTTTGTATGTTTTCACATATCAAAATTAAATACTAGTAGAAAAAGAGAGAGACTCGCATCTGTTTGAGGCAGAATACCAAATACTGGGTTATATATAATGCTAAGTATTGAAATATTATCCCATTTTCATTTGGCAAATATGGAAAGCCAAGGATGGAGTGAGGCATTCACAGGGGAGATGGCATTTGAATGATCCAGGAAAATGGCTAAAGAACATGCTCATTCCCGAGTGTTTCCACTGGGTTCGCAAACACATCAGCAAATGAATGTCAAATAACCCGTCTCACCCTCTAACTCAGAGCTGTGCAACCGAACTCTCTTCTATGATGAAAATGTTCCAGAGCAGTGATTCTCAACCTGTGGGTCGCGACCCCGTTGGGGGGGGGGTCGAACAATGCTTTCACAGGGGTCATCCGATTCATCACAGTAGCAATATTATAGTTATGAAGTAGCAACAAAAATAATTTTATAGTTGGGAGGAGCACCACACATGAGGAACTATATGAAAGTGTCACAACATTAGGAAGGTTGAGAACCACTGTTCTAAAGGCATGACATCCAATCTGGTAGCTACTACATTTTATCAGGAAAGACCAGTCCATGGAAAGGGACATCATGCTCGGTAAAACTGAAGGTCCACAAGAAAAGAGACTGATCTTCAAGGAGATGGGCTGACACCATGGCTGCAACAATGGACTCCAACCTAACAACCATGGCGAGATTTGGCACAAGATCACGCAGTGTCCTCAAAGTAACATCCTTGATCTTCAGTCTTTTTAAGAGATCTGTTGTAGCACATTTAGCCAATGCAACGTGTCGTTTGATGTCTTGACTGATGCTTCCTTGAGCATTGATCTGGCTTAGGGTTTAAAAATTCCCCTTGGCTTCTCAATCATACAGGAGGCCCACACAGTGATCATCTTTCCTCACTACACAGAGTGTCATGCCCCACTCACATTGGTCTCCTTGCTGTTCCAGGAAGAAGCTTGGAGAACCCAATCACAAGGTCTTTTGCACTGACTGTCTCCTACCTGGAACACTTTGCCCACCACCAGATGGCCACTCCTGTGTCTTCCTGCCTTATTCAAGTACTGCACTGTCAATGAGATCTTCCTTGGCTGCGATGCACTACTTGCCCCAAGTTTCCCATCCAGCGCAGTTTAGTGAGAAAAATCTCACTGCTACCTGCCAGGGGGGAGCCTCGGCACTGGCATCTCAGAAAATGGAGCATAATCAGAACAGAAATGTGACCCTACCTCTCATGCTGAAAGGCTGCTAACTGCAAAATCTAAACCACCACACAACCAGCCACTTCTCAGGAGAAAGGCTGAAAGTTAGTCTCAGAAACCTACAGGGGAAGTTCTACCCTGTCTTATAGGGTCATTATGAGTCAGTATCAACTCTATGGCAGTAAATTTGCATTTGGGAGGGGGCGCGTTCTAAGGAGCTCTGGGTCACATACCCTGATCAATCCAACTGGCAGCTGCATCAGCTGGCTAAGGCTTCAAAAGACTGAGTAGGTAACCCAGAGCTCATTGCTGTTGGCAGAAACTTGTGGGGGGTCAGAAGGACTTGAGGTGATGGTGTCCTTCTCAGTGGCCTCAGATAATCTTCTCCCCGGTCTGGGCATCAGCATCTTCTTTGCAAAATGGGATGATTGCATTAGAGAACCACTAAACTCCTATATACCTGAGCAACCAGGAAGCAATTGTGAATCCTGGAGAGGAGCAAAGACTATGCTGGTGGCTCTGCAAATCTTGGGAAGCCTGGATCCGATGCGGCTGGAACTGTCCACTGCGAGGCACCAAGAATCCCGAGAGCTGTAGTTCAGGTCTCCTCCTTGCCTGTGTACCATGGAAGATTTAATAAATGTTCTCCTCATGCTACCTTTAGGATCCTTGGTGGCAAAGTGGCAAAATCCCTTCACATTGGCCTGTTAACTGCAGGGTTGGCAGTTCAAACGCACCTGCTGCATTCCTGTAGAAAGGGCAGCTTTCAACTCCCACAAAGAATTGTTGTTTCAGAAATCCACAAGGACAGTTGTATCCTGTAACTATGGGTCAGAACTGGCACAATAGCAGTTCGTGATTGAGCTTTAAACTACATTTGAGACTGGGGTCTATTGTGAATTCCCCTACCTGTCCATTGGGTGTCATGGGAAGAAAGTAGATAGGAGAAAAAAGGGTAGGAGGCAGTGAGGGAGGAGGGTAGAATGTACTGGAGTAACACATTCTGGCAGAAAATTGTGTGTATGTGTGTGTGTGTGCGTGTTCTATTGTAATTCACACAGATTATGGGTGGGGGAGGGAACTGAAAAAGTAAATATCCATGAAAAAGAAAAATTTTTCTCTTTGGTGATTTTCCTTTTGTTGAGCTAAGGGATGGAGAATGTACTGCATGGACGTGACCAGCCACTGGACCGGTGTGCTGTTAACACACCCTCCTGCCTTTGCATGCTGGGGGCCTCTCTGTAAACAGAAGTGACTTGTGACTTTTGATTTCCTGGGGCTCTAAAGAGAACCCGAGAATAGAAGTTCTAAATCGTGAACAAAGGAGAGACAAAGGGTTAATGACAGGACAGAATTTTGAAGTTTCATTGGATGAACACAGCGCCAGCATCCAACAAGCATGCCAAAGGCTGAACTCTGCCCGGAAGTAATGAATGAGCACTGCCTTTAGCCCGTGTCCTCACTCTCCCCGTCTCCTGCACTCCAAGCCAGCCTCACTAAGAGTAGTCAAAGGTGACATGGTGGTCCTTTCATCTCTCTCTGACCCCTCACGCTGCCTTCACCTCTATCCAAGTTGCTTCATCCTTCCCCCTTCTCCCTGATCTTCCTCGTGGAAAGATCTAATTCATACTAACTGGTAAAAGTCAGTTAGCACACAAGAAGGAAGACATCTCCTTCCTCAGTCTATGCTGCAGGAAAGGAAACTCGGGCTTGAGCTCATTTGCCCAACTGTCAAAGGTCCCATCACGGGCAGGGCCATGATGTGAAAATTCAAGCAAGCAGCCCCAGAGCCAGAGCTCCCAACCCTCATCCACTGCAGTTCAAGTTCATGGGGTGAAGTGGTGAAAAGCTAACCAGAAACTGAGAGTCAATGTAGATACCCAAGGGTTTCTTGCCAGGGCACTCACTCACTGCCATTGAGTCAATGCTGACTCATAACAACCCTATAGGACAGGGTAGAATTCCCCTGTGAGTTACTGAGGATGTATCTCTTTATAGGAATAGAAAGCCCCATCTTTCCCTTGTGGAGTGGCTAGTGGTTTTAAACTGTTGCACAAAGCATAACCATGACACCATCAGGACTCCAAAACATGCCAGGGCAATCTATGGTTCTGTGAGATCTCTCAGGATAGAGATATACCTTGCTCCTTGGCTACACACGAGAAAGCATTCACCTCCAAGCCTAGTTTGTGATCCAAGTGAGTTTTATGAGAATTAGAAGAAGTTTCAGGTTTATAAAGGCACCTGCAGGGCTCTTCAGAAATGTGCATCTCCTTAGAAGCTTCCCTGAAAGTCACAAGGTCTGCTCTGTGCTCCTGCCTTTTAAATTACTCCAAGAGGTGGGGCGTGCTGGTGACCCTGGTTGAACTCATTGGCTGAACTGAATTCACCTGGCCTTGTTGGGCCAATTCAGGTGCAGAACACACCCAGGTGTACCTCCCCTTCCTGGCTGGGAACCTGAGCCTCTGAGCATGTGCAGTGTACCACTCGTTCATGGGACAAAGGCTCAGACTGCTGACCATGCGTAATGGATGCCTCAGTCCCTAAGCTAAACTACCTAGCAGCTCCAAAACCCCACTGCTGTGTAGTGTTCATGAACTTTGGCAGGAACACATCCTTACCACGAAGAATCCTGGTGGCCCAATGGCTAAGCACTTGGGCTTTAGACCGCGGTCAGTAGCAATGCATGAGAAAAAGGTCTTGCCATTGTAAGCATTCCACCCCACTGCCATCAAACGCAAAGGACCTCTGGTGACATGGCGGGCTACTCACAGAGCTACTAAATGCAAAGTCAACAGTTCTAACCCACCAGCTTCACTGTGGGAGAAAGATGAAGCTATCTATTCCTATAGAGACATAATATCTCAGAAACCTATAGGGAAAATTCTACCCTGCCATGGACTACTAAACGAACAACCTAATCTGTCTTGGAAGAAGTCAGGCCAGAGTGCCCTTGACAGCATATATGGCAAGATTTTGCCTCCCAAATACGTTGGACATATTGCCTGGAGAAGGACATCCTGCTTGGTAAAGTGGAGGGGCAGCACAAAAGAGGAAGGCCCTCAACGAGCTGGATTGACACCGTGGCTGCATCAATGAACTCAGGCAGAGAACAAATGTGATGATGGTGCAGGACCTGGAAGTGTTTGGTTCTGTTGTGCATAGGGTAACTTTGGGTCAGAAACCACTCAATGGCACCCGACAGCAACAACAACACGTATATAAGATCACCATGAGTTGGAATCAACTCGACAGAAAGTGGGCTTTGGGTCTGTCATGGAACCAACTCTGGCTCATAGCGACCCAATCATGGGATTCTGAGGCTGTAAATCTTCATGGGAGCAGAGGGCCTCATCTGTCTCCTGCGGAGCAGCTGGTAGGTGTGAACCCCTGACTTTGCAGTTGACAGTCCAACACTTCCCTTAAAGTACCCCCCGGGGCTCCTTTGGTAACGATGACAGACTAGGAAACCCAATGGGGACATTTCTACTCTGTCACATGAAGGCATCCTGTGCAGAATGGGCTCAACGGGAACTAACACCAACCCCACCACTTTTAACACCATCCCAACCTTACAGACTGTGCTAGGCTCTTGAAGGAATTGACTTTTTGCACTCCCACTGAGCGAGCTATGAGCATGCATGCATGCCAACACGTAACTTCCGGTCCTGCACTAGGGATCAGCTGCACATGTAAGGATGTGCTTCTAATGTGGAAGGAAGTAAAGAGAGGGGATCTGGAAGCAGGAAAAGCCAGGAAGCAGGAGTCACTTAGGCAGACCCCTTTCCTAAACCAGCTTAATTAGCATATCACAGATCCTGGCTCAGAGGTGATGTTCAAAGAAGAATTGTTGACTGAATACACAAGGGAAGGAACAGAATAAGTGAACACAGAAATGTGCTAATGACCAAGTTGACTCACAGTTCCCACCCTGCTCTTCTTCTTCCAGGTTCTTCTCTAGTTGCTAATGGTATTTGCTCGACCCCTCACAAGCACAAAAGGAGCCCTGGTGGCCTAGCGGTTAGGCAGTGGGCTGTTAACCACCAAACTAGCAGTTCTAAATTAGCAGGCATTCTGAAGGAGAACAACAAGCTGTCTGCTCCTTTAAAGAATTAGTCTTGGGAATGCACAGTGGTAGCTCTACCCTGGCCCATAGGGCTGCTCTGAGTCTGACTCGACTGGACAGCAGTGAGTATGGGTTTGGTTTGGTTTTCACAGGTACCCCGATCCGTTGGTGGTCTTGGTAAATTGCACATGCTGGTTCAGTGGACCTTGTGTAGGGCTTGAGAATTTGCACTTCTAACAAGCTCCTGATGTTGCTAGTCTGTGACCATATTTGGGGTGGCAAGGCTCTGGACTCCCGGGGTCTTCCTGGTGGCTGCTGTCACAGCACAAGTTCCCAAGAGTGCACCGCTACTCATTTCTTTGGAATGATTTGGACTGAGTTTTCCCAGCCATTTCATCAAGGTTTTTGGCTATTTGTTCCATGACACTGAAAAGTTTGGACCTGACATACGCAGCTCAGGCTGTATTATCTATCTTCTCTGCCCTCTTGGATTGGAGATGGATCACCTATGAAGCGATGAGGGTAAGAAGGGTTGGGTGTCCCCGGGTAATGTGAACAGTTAGCACGCTCAACCACTGCTGATTAAAAGGTTTGCGGTTCAAATCTAAGGCCCCTCAGAAGAAAGGCCTGCTGATTGACTTCTGAACGACCAGCCTTTGAAAGCTCTGTGGGGTCCCGTGGTGCTGACCCACACGGCGTCACCGTGAGTTGGAATGGACTCCTCAGAAACGGGTTTAGTAAGCAGCACAAAGAGGAAACTCCTTGGTGAACTGGAGGACACGGTAGCTGAAACCATGGGCTCCAACATACTACCCCTGAGGCTGGCAAAGGACCGGGCAGTGCTGCCTTGTGTTGCAAAGAAGGTCCCTGTGATGTCAGAATGATTGGACAGCACTAACAACAACAAAGGGTGTCAGGGCCCTTCACTTCCCCAGACCACTGACCAGGTTCAAAGACCCGCATGCGTGTATAGTTTCACAGTTAGACGTGTTTAGAAAAAAATAATGTTTGCAAAAGTAAAATCTTGGTTTACATTTTACAGAGCATGCACAATGAGTAGAACTCTTAAGGTCCACCGGAACCTGTTTAGGGTCCCCTCCACTTGCTCACCACCGATAAGTCGATTCTGACTCATATTGATCCTACAGGAGAGGTTAAAATTTCCCCTGTGGGTATTTCTGAAACTGTAGCGCCTTATGGGAATAGAAAGCCTCCTCTTTCTCTGCAGCTGGTGGGTTCAAACTGCCAACCTTGTCTTTAGCAGCTCAAGACTGACTTGTATCTCTATGAAACCAAAATCTACCTCACTGCCAGGGAGGTGATGCTGACTCATAGTGACCCTATGAGGCAGAGTAGATCTGTCCCTGTGAGTTTCTGAGACTGTAACTCTTTATAGGAGTAGACAGACTCTTCTTCCCACGGAGTGGCTGGTGGTTTCAAAGTGCTGACTTTGGTGTTAGCAGCCCAACATGCAAACACTATGCCACCAAAGCTCCTTTTGGACCCCTATAAGTAGATAAATATTTCTCTTATATCTGTGTTTCAACCAAAGGCATGGCTATAAAGGAAAAAAGGCCATGAGTGTCAAGAATGATTTGAAAATGTGGAGTTCTTTTGGGAAAGTATAAATATATATATATATATATATATATATATATATATATATATATATACTTGTGTATATAAATAGAATTCTGACGGCAAGAGTGGTCAGGAGTTGGACTGTTAATCTCAAGGTCAGCAGTTTGAATGGCCAACCGCTCCTCTGGAGAAAGAGGAGATTTTCTACTCCTCTAAAGAATCACAGTCTCAGAAACCCACGGGGGCCATTTTACTCAGTCCCATGGGCCTGTGAGTTGGAATGGACTTGATGGCAGTGAGGGCATGTAAATATGCAAACACCCACCTCGGACTTAGGATTTGACCTGCTCCCTCAGCCCCGTGAGCATCTGCATCTGAAGCCATGGACTTGTCCTTCTGTGAAGAACCCATTAGTGCACTGCCACAAAGAGAACGAGTTTTCTCTGTGTCAGTCCATTACCCTGCCAACGTTCAGGATGGAGCCAACACCCTTGGTTTCCCAGAGAAATTGGCTCAACATCCCCCTGATGTGGTTGCATGACATAGGCCACTCATGCAATGCACTGCATGTGCTCTATTTAATGCACTATCACCAACAAGTCTACATGGGTGGTAACTCTGAAAACCTTGCCCAAACAGCTGGCTTCACCAAAGTATATGGAACCATGTGGAGTTGTCGACCAGTTTGACTCTGCACTGGCTGTACGTTGGCATTGCCAAGGGGGCTTTCTCACTGACCGTGACCTGAATCCTGCTTCCACTAAGCCTTGCTTCATTGGTCTGGGATGGGGCCAGGCCAATGGGAGGCTTGAAAGCTCCTAAGGGATTCCAAAGTATGACCAAGGGTGAACACTACTGTTTTTGGCCATCACATCCGGGAAGGCCCTTGGGACTTTGCCACTCAAAGTACGATAGGTCAAGGAACCAGCAACATCAGCATTAGCTTCTCCCATGCTAATGCCATCGAGTTGATGCTGACTCATAGTGACCCTACGGGACAGGGTAGAACTGCCCTTGTGGGTTTCCCAGACTGTCACTCTTGCCCGGAGTCTACAGCCTCATATTTCTCCCAAGGAGTGGCTGGTGGTTTAGGACTACTGTCCTTGTGGTTAACAGCCCAAGAGTACCAGGGCCTCTAGAACTGCTGGATCCTAGACCCCACCCTGAACCCACAAAATCAGAATCTGCCCCCCAGCCCGATTTCCAGGAACCTGGGTAAGTGCATGCATGTGAAAGTTTAAGAAATACTTCCTTAGAAACCATTACTTTCCAGAACAAACTCCTCCTGCCAGAGGTGCAGAAATGGAAGCCCATCAGGCCATGCTCGCCTAGAAGCAATTTGAGGTCTCAGTGCTCCTATATCCTGGCTGTCATCTAGATTTCCTTATTCTCACCTGGACTGTTGTCACTGCAGCAGGTATTGGTGAGTCCTCAGCACGAACAGCCCCAAATTCGGTCTAGAGACACAGCTCCCATTTCAGAGTAGTACAATCCACAGTTTCCTGTAGAGTTTCTGGCTTTTACTGGCTTGGGGTAGGGTCTAGTGGGAAACGCATCTTAGCAAGAGCCATTATGTATTCTGGATGTGCACAATGAGTTTGTCTTGAGGCATATTTATGTCTGATGTTGTTATGTATTCTCTTTCTATCCCATGCAACGTTATTTTTTTGAAAATTTATATTTGCTTTTAATTACCCAGACATATAAGTGATTTATAGCTAGGTCTGATCGATTGGAATCAGATGACCACGCCTGGATTAACCATGGGTCCTGGTGACCATTAGGCACTTCTTTCCATGAATGATATTTTCACCTGAGTGAATGCATTCACGACTTTTCTTCTCTTAAGATAAATAAGCAGGTGGGTATCCTTTTGCTATGCTGGCACTTCCTTGTGCTGTTTTAAGTTCACCCAGCAATTTTTAAAAAGAGAAAAATATTACAACTGTCACACACTTTATAATTCATGTGGAAAAATTTGAGGGAGAGCTAAATAGAGGTGACCCGTGGTGCAGTCTTACTTACTGCTTGTTAGAAGGTACTGAAATCTTATATACATAAACACTAGAAACCAAGAGAGAGGAAATGGTGGTTCCATGGCAGAATTCTCACTAGCCATGCAGGAAATTTGGGTTTGATTCTTGGCCAGTGCGCCTCCTGTTACAGCTACCACCTAACTGCTAGTGGAGGCTGGCATATTGCTATGATGCTGAACAGATTTTAGCGATGTTTTCTGCCTACAGACAGACTAGGAGGAAAGGCCTGGTGAACTCCTTCAAGCCATCAGCCACTGAAAACCCCCCAGCTGACAAGGGGTCAAATCTACAACCCATTGAAGGAATGGGGCAGGACCAGTGGGCATTGAGTTCTGTAGCACATGGAGTCCGCATGAGTCAGGAGCTGGCTGACTTGAAGGCAATTGTCCACAGCACTCTCTAGGAGGCAGTGGTTGGAGCACATAGGCGTCCTTCATGTGGCCCCATGATCATCAAGCCTTAAGTCATGCAACCAACTCTGGGAAATGAGAGATGCCCGGGGTACCAGGAATATTTGAAAGACCTGGTGTAAATTGGTTCAGCCCAGGGGAGTTCTGGAAAGAACCGAGGTAAGCTTCCTGCTGAAACCACTAACTTAGCTCCAGTGCGAGTGGATGGGTGTCTGCACATGTACCCAGCCACCATTAGTGTGTTTGTTGTTGTTGTTGTTGTTGTTGTTGTTGTTGCCGTTCACGTCCGTAGAGTCGATGCCGATTCACAGTGACCCTATATGACAGGGTAGAATTCCCCCTGTGACTTTCTCACACTGTGACTCTTTACAGGAGTAAAAAAGCCTCATCTTTCTCTTGAGGAGTGGCTGGTGGTTTTGAATGGTTGATCTTGCCATTAGTCCATTGCGTAACCAGGTGCTGTCAATTTGGTTCCAACTCATGGCCACTCTATGTACAGCAGAACAAAACAACACGCTGCCCTGCGCATTTCTCACAGCCATTCCTACATTTGAGCCACTGTGTCAACCCATCTTGTGGAGGTTTGTCCTCCTTTTGGCTTGACCAAGCATGCTGCCCAACTCCAGGGACTGGTCCCTCCTGATAACACCCAAAGTACATGAAGCCAAATGTCACCATCCTCGCTTCTAAGAATCAATCTGGCTGTAGTTCTTTCAACATAGATTTGTTTGTTCTCCTAGAAGTTCCTTGGTGTATTCAATATTCCTCACCAGGACCATATTTCAAATGCATCAATTCTTCTCGTGGGACTTCCTTATGCATTTTCCAGCTTCCACATGAAAATAATCATGCCTTGGGATAGGATACTCCTGAATTTTTAAGGTGACAAAGTCACCTTGGTTCAAAAAAATGTTTAAAAGGCCTTTTGCAGCAAATTC
This sequence comes from Tenrec ecaudatus, assembly GCF_050624435.1. NCBI lineage: Eukaryota > Metazoa > Chordata > Mammalia > Afrosoricida > Tenrecidae > Tenrec > Tenrec ecaudatus. The sequence continues at coordinate 491,858 of NW_027459065.1, read as the reverse complement.
ACTGAAAGCAATTTATCCAGTGATTTCTTTACAGATATTTCTATGAGCGTTGGTTGTGGATGGGTCCAAGTAAGATGAAATGCTTCATCATTTAAATCTTTTCTCTGTTTATCATGTTGCTTATTGGTTCAGTGGTGAGGATTCTTGTTCTTTTAACCTCGAGTTGTAATCCATACTGAAGACTATCATCTTTGAACTTCATCAGTAAGTGCTTCAACTCCTCTTCCCTTGCAGCAAGCAAGGCTGGTCGCCTGCATATTTCAGGCTGTTCTCAAATCTTCCTGCAATCCTGAAGTCTCCAATTCAGCCATTCAAAACTCAAAACAGCTCAATGCCATGGAAGTCAAGTCAATTCTGACTCGAGCAACCCTGTAGGCCAGGAAAGAACCTCCCGGAAGGTTTCCAAGGCTGTAATCTTTGTGGCAGCACATGGTCACATCTTTCTCACTCGGGATAGCTGGTGAATTCCAAGTGTTGCTCTTTCGGTTAACAGTGAAGTGCTTAAACATTGCCCTACCTGGATTCCAAGTGTGAGCTAGCAGCCACAATTTTCTTCTGAGACCAAAGGGGTTGTTAGGTGTGAATTCTCGACCAAGGGTGGTCCAGCAGACCTGCTCAGTATTCGCCCAGGTGCAAAATCCATCAAGAGGATGCATTGTCATTATTTTTAATCACATAACACACCCAGGTGTAGCAGCAACCCAGCTTTGTAATATCACCCTGGTTTTGATAAATATGTACCATTCCTTGATAACGCTTCCAAATCCTTTAATATCCTGCAGCTCAGTCCCTGATGTCTGGCTGTAACAAAAGGTGTGAAGGGAGACCATATGTCAATAAACTCTCCCCGTCTACCACAACTCACCGCATAATCAGCTCCACGGTAAAATGCATGGTAAGTCAGTTATGCGCTGGCGGGGAGGGCAAGGGGCCCCTTTCAGGTTTGTCTTCTGATGAAGTTGACCAAAATGACTTCTTATTTCAGCCTATTAGGAGAGTGAGAGTTGCCCCCCCTCCCTCGCCATTTTTCTTTTCTTTTCCCTTTTTGTCCCTTTCCCCTTGGAGGGACAGCCTGCTCTGCTATTCTGAAAGGGTTGTCTGTTTTATGCTGCGCTCTCCACTCCATTAAATCACCTTTCCTCACATTAAATACAGGTCTTCAGGGTGGTCAGAGAGTTTTGCTGTGAGGGATAATGATATAATGAGGATGACATGCATGAAAAATCATTTTTCAGCTCAATCCCAGGCAGACCACGGGGAAGCATGAAATGGGAAGGGGGAGAGATCTACCTCACTTTAGACAAGAGCCAGGCTTCTGAGGGAGCCAGTCTCGACCTGGAAGGCTGCTGAAGGCTTCTTTACCTCACTCACTCATTCATTCAACCAGCTTGTTACTTACTTATTAAATGCCACACCTTGGGGCTCTCTCACTGAACAAAAGAGACAAAAATCCCCCTTCTGTCAAGAAGCTTCCATAAACAGAGGCATTCAAACACTTCCTAGAGAATGTGTTTAAAGTCCAATTTACACAAAAGCAGAAGAAGAGACTGATGCGAGGGGTTTCACACACACACACGTGTTCATATATGACTCCCATTGCAGCGACAAAGTGTAGGACTCTTCCAGGAGACACTATTCATTGGAGTTAAATTGCTCCCCCCAACCCCCTGAGCTCTCTCTCTCTCTCTTTTTTCTTTCTTTCTGAGGGCAATTGCCCTTGGAAGGGATTAGCTGTTATCACTCTCTAGCACCTTAGTGTGAACTTATTTATTGGCTCCTTTTCCTGCCTAGATAGGAGGGGCCTCCAGGGCTGCTAAAAGCCAGAAAAATCCCAAAAAAGGCAGCAACAAGAGAGGCAGAGGACAATTGGGGCCAGTGTTTCTCATTTCAGTGGGGGGGGGCATTTGTTAAAGATGCAGATTACACACACATACAGCACACACACACTTCCCTGCCACCCCACCCAATATGGCCCTACTAAATAAGGATCCTACCCCACCATCTGTCCGGGAGCCCCTGAACTGGCCCTTCCCATGAAACAAGCCAGGGCCATTGAAAGTGACTCTTTAGGCAAAAGACCAGTGACTTAGGTTTTCCAAACCGGGATAAAGACCATTTGTTAAGCACTTGCATATTAACCAAAAGGTTGATGCTTCAAACCCACCCACAGGTTCCTACGAAAGCAGGCCTGGTGATCTGTTTCTGAAAGGGCACAGTCTTGAAAAGGATCCCTGGTAACATATTGTCCTGCTAGCCATAAGGTCAGTAGTTCAATACTACCAGCTGCTCTGAGAGAGAAAGCTGAAGCTTTCTACTGTACAGATGTATAGTCTCAGAAACCTACCAGGGCAAGTATACTCTGCTGCCATGAGTCAGAATTGACTCAATGGCAGCAAGTGAGTGGATGGGCAGGGATTGATTGGGCACCAACTAACACTAAGAACAACTATTTTGGGTGGCAGTGACATTCTTCTGCTTTATCTAGAATCTGAACTCTCAGCGTCATTAACAATGGAGGCAACAGACAAATAATTATAAACTACAGAAGGGTAAAGAAAAGCTAAAGAAGTTACTTCTGTTTGGGGTTTAGTTGTGTGCTTTTTTTAGCAGAAAATATGAACTATGAAGGAGCAGGGACTTGCTGGACTTAAATATGAACTGTAAGATCTCTCTCCGGGCTAGAGTTACATCTCAGTTCTTGGCTCCGCATGAGAAAGAATTCACGCCAAAGCCTGGCTCGTGATCCAAGTGAGTTTAATGAAAGTTAAAAGAAGTTTCAGGTTTTACGCGCCACCCCTAGGATTCCTCCCCACCATGCAGCCTGGCAGAGACTGCTCGAGGTCACGCAAAGATCTCTCTCCTAAGTTTTCCTCCAAAAAAAGACCTGTCTCATGTTCTTTCTCAAGTTCTCTCCCCAGTTCCTGTCCCCAGTTTTTCCTTTCTCCCCCTCGCTCCTGCCTTTTCAAGGATTCCCGGGGAGAGGCATGGTGAATGACCCCAGGTCGATCCCATTGGCTGAATTGCAATCACCTGGCCCAGGTGGGCTGATCCAGGTTTAACGCCCATCCGTACCCACCAGCGGGAAAACCTAGGCTTTTGTTCTATGCTTGGTTCTCCTGGGCATGCGTCAATGGACATCTCATTCCTGCCTATCTGCCTAACAAAACCTATTTTTCAACCCCAAGTCTTTCTTGCCAAAAAATAATGTCCCATAATAGGAATGGCATGAGCAGGGCTTCTGTGTTGGATCAGATCAAGAAGATAGCTTTCATGCCCTGTACTAAGATCACAAAAGAATGTAATCCAGTGCCTTGTAGACAGTCTCGTGTACACAAAAGGTTTTCTAAGAGTCTCCAGAAGGCTGTGCTACAGCCTAAATAGGCTGAATTGCAGCCTAAAACAGAGAGGGACCCATTTCAAAGAGATGTGGGGACATGGCTTTCATAAAATTGAATGCATCATGTAATCCAGTGCAAGGGAAACCCAGTAACTTTGGGAAGGAACTGCATTGGCTTGGACTAAACAGCCAGAGATAGTGCTACATAAAAAGAAAGAAGATGATTGATAAAGCAACCCAGACATTATTGTGGAAAAGGAAAAGGGACTTAGAAGACAACCAAAAGCTACAAGGAACCTCTCTTAGGGAGAAGTCTTGTGGTTTCAACTTGTGTGCTCTGGGGGATATTTGGCAGTCACGTATTAAATTGTGCATTCAATTTAATCCCTTTAAGGGATTTTGTCACTGGGCCTACAGCCCAACTATCCTGACAAAAAAATCTATCTTGAAAATCACCCTGCTGTGAGGAAGCTAAAGGCAAGCACATGATACGATCACATGGAGGGAAATTGGGGAGCCAATGCAACAGCAAGAACCCAGGCCCTAGACCTATGAACCAAAGCAAACCCATCTTGCCGGGTCTCGCTGCTTGAGCTGGTTTGGCCAATGCCACGTGGAGTGGAGATGTGCTGCCCCAGCCAAACCTTCCTCAAATTACAAAATTATGAGCAAATAATACACCGAGTGGGATTGAAAGTCACTAAGCAGCAATAGGTAAGTAAAACATATGGGCCTACCATTACCTATCTGTAAAGAGTCTTTGGCAACTGGTTTATGGAAGACACAGGCCCTGATTACCTCCCATAACACGTATTCTTTATCATAGCCACGGACACTCATGGAAACATTAAAGTTGTGCTTGAGAGAGGAAAAGGTGAGTTAAGAACTGAGAAAGATGGTCATGTGGCCTGGATATTGCTCAAACACTCCATTCTCCTTGGTCTCTTGGAAGAAGGAGAGGGATGAGAACCCAAAGCTGTAAACATTGTGTGGATTAAAAACGTGTTAAGTTTGGCGTGAGGGCTGAAGGCCCAGGTTGGTAAAATTATTTCTGTGGGATTATCTAGAACCAGGGCTGCTCTGAGGCCCACACTGGAGAGAATGCCATGGTCATTACCCTTGTATGCTTTATTTTGGCTGAGTCCCTCCACCATCATGTGTCAGGGCTTACCCAGTGCCCCTTCTCAGCCCTGATACACGGTGTTGCCAAAAGGGCTCAGAGATGTTAAGCAATCTGATCAAGGTCATGGGGCTTAAGGTCAGGTACAGAGCCAGACACTGAAATGCAAGAAGACTGACTCCTATGCCCAGACCTGGGACAAATCTCTCTGACAGAGCTGGGTAGATGCCCCTAAACATCCGTCTTGTGTGTGTGTGTGTGTATTTGTGTGTGTGTGTATGTGTATATCCACATATATATGTTTGGTTTATTTGTCATCAACATAATTAGAGTATTTCTATCCAATTAAAAAATGAATTAAGCCAAGGTTGGTGGTTTACAATTTGCACAAGTGCCTTTATGAACTATCATGGTTTACTTTCTTTCATTGGGAGGCAGCTCCAAGCTTCAGACCTCTTCACTCCCCCGGTGAGGTGCTACATTCAGACCAGAGTCAGAGGAAAGGATTGACCAGAAAGAGTCAGTTCACTGAATGAGGTTCCTTTGAAAAGGAAGCCAAAATGGCCCTTAAACTCATGGCCATCAAGTCAATACTAGCTCTTAGTGAGGGACGCTGTTGAACAGGATCCTATGGTACAGGGTAGCTCTGTCCCTGTGACTCTCCAAGACTAACTCCATGGAAGCAGAAAGCACCAGGTTTCTGCCACAGGGCTGATGGTGGTATCAAATTACTGGCCTTTGGGATGTCAGCTCAACTTGTAACCACTATGCCACAAGGGCACTTAGTCAATCTAACAGGTCTGGCAAAATGTAGAGCCAGACATTATATACTGAAAATGGCTCACCACCAAAGGCTGGCTTTCTGGTGGGGGGTAAGGGTAAGGGCAAGGGCAAGGGCAAGGGCAAGGGCAAGGGCAAGGGCAAGGGCAAGGGCAAGGGCAAGGGCAAGGGCAAGGGCAAGGGCAAGGGCAAGGGCAAGGGCAAGGGCAAGGGCAAGGGCAAGGGCAAGGGCAAGGGCAAGGGCAAGGGCAAGGGCAAGGGCAAGGGCAAGGGCAAGGGCAAGGGCAAGGGCAAGGGCAAGGGCAAGGGCAAGGGCAAGGGCAAGGGCAAGGGCAAGGGCAAGGGCAAGGGCAAGGGCAAGGGCAAGGGCAAGGGCAAGGGCAAGGGCAAGGGCAAGGGCAAGGGCAAGGGCAAGGGCAAGGGCAAGGGCAAGGGCAAGGGCAAGGGCAAGGGCAAGGGCAAGGGCAAGGGCAAGGGCAAGGGCAAGGGCAAGGGCAAGGGCAAGGGCAAGGGCAAGGGCAAGGGCAAGGGCAAGGGCAAGGGCAAGGGCAAGGGCAAGGGCAAGGGCAAGGGCAAGGGCAAGGGCAAGGGCAAGGGCAAGGGCAAGGGCAAGGGCAAGGGCAAGGGCAAGGGCAAGGGCAAGGGCAAGGGCAAGGGCAAGGGCAAGGGCAAGGGCAAGGGCAAGGGCAAGGGCAAGGGCAAGGGCAAGGGCAAGGGCAAGGGCAAGGGCAAGGGCAAGGGCAAGGGCTAGGGCTAGGGCTAGGGCTAGGGCTAGGGCTAGGGCTAGGGCTAGGGCTAGGGCTAGGGCTAGGGCTAGGGCTAGGGCTAGGGCTAGGGCTAGGGCTAGGGCTAGGGCTAGGGCTAGGGCTAGGGCTAGGGCTAGGGCTAGGGCTAGGGCTAGGGCTAGGGCTAGGGCTAGGGCTAGGGCTAGGGCTAGGGCTAGGGCTAGGGCTAGGGCTAGGGCTAGGGCTAGGGCTAGGGCTAGGGCTAGGGCTAGGGCTAGGGCTAGGGCTAGGGCTAGGGCTAGGGCTAGGGCTAGGGCTAGGGCTAGGGCTAGGGCTAGGGCTAGGGCTAGGGCTAGGGCTAGGGCTAGGGCTAGGGCTAGGGCTAGGGCTAGGGCTAGGGCTAGGGCTAGGGCTAGGGCTAGGGCTAGGGCTAGGGCTAGGGCTAGGGCTAGGGCTAGGGCTAGGGCTAGGGCTAGGGCTAGGGCTAGGGCTAGGGCTAGGGCTAGGGCTAGGGCTAGGGCTAGGGCTAGGGCTAGGGCTAGGGCTAGGGCTAGGGCTAGGGCTAGGGCTAGGGCTAGGGCTAGGGCTAGGGCTAGGGCTAGGGCTAGGGCTAGGGCTAGGGCTAGGGCTAGGGCTAGGGCTAGGGCTAGGGCTAGGGCTAGGGCTAGGGCTAGGGCTAGGGCTAGGGCTAGGGCTAGGGCTAGGGCTAGGGCTAGGGCTAGGGCTAGGGCTAGGGCTAGGGCTAGGGCTAGGGCTAGGGCTAGGGCTAGGGCTAGGGCTAGGGCTAGGGCTAGGGCTAGGGCTAGGGCTAGGGCTAGGGCTAGGGCTAGGGCTAGGGCTAGGGCTAGGGCTAGGGCTAGGGCTAGGGCTAGGGCTAGGGCTAGGGCTAGGGCTAGGGCTAGGGCTAGGGCTAGGGCTAGGGCTAGGGCTAGGGCTAGGGCTAGGGCTAGGGCTAGGGCTAGGGCTAGGGCTAGGGCTAGGGCTAGGGCTAGGGCTAGGGCTAGGGCTAGGGCTAGGGCTAGGGCTAGGGCTAGGGCTAGGGCTAGGGCTAGGGCTAGGGCTAGGGCTAGGGCTAGGGCTAGGGCTAGGGCTAGGGCTAGGGCTAGGGCTAGGGCTAGGGCTAGGGCTAGGGCTAGGGCTAGGGCTAGGGCTAGGGCTAGGGCTAGGGCTAGGGCTAGGGCTAGGGCTAGGGCTAGGGCTAGGGCTAGGGCTAGGGCTAGGGCTAGGGCTAGGGCTAGGGCTAGGGCTAGGGCTAGGGCTAGGGCTAGGGCTAGGGCTAGGGCTAGGGCTAGGGCTAGGGCTAGGGCTAGGGCTAGGGCTAGGGCTAGGGCTAGGGCTAGGGCTAGGGCTAGGGCTAGGGCTAGGGCTAGGGCTAGGGCTAGGGCTAGGGCTAGGGCTAGGGCTAGGGCTAGGGCTAGGGCTAGGGCTAGGGCTAGGGCTAGGGCTAGGGCTAGGGCTAGGGCTAGGGCTAGGGCTAGGGCTAGGGCTAGGGCTAGGGCTAGGGCTAGGGCTAGGGCTAGGGCTAGGGCTAGGGCTAGGGCTAGGGCTAGGGCTAGGGCTAGGGCTAGGGCTAGGGCTAGGGCTAGGGCTAGGGCTAGGGCTAGGGCTAGGGCTAGGGCTAGGGCTAGGGCTAGGGCTAGGGCTAGGGCTAGGGCTAGGGCTAGGGCTAGGGCTAGGGCTAGGGCTAGGGCTAGGGCTAGGGCTAGGGCTAGGGCTAGGGCTAGGGCTAGGGCTAGGGCTAGGGCTAGGGCTAGGGCTAGGGCTAGGGCTAGGGCTAGGGCTAGGGCTAGGGCTAGGGCTAGGGCTAGGGCTAGGGCTAGGGCTAGGGCTAGGGCTAGGGCTAGGGCTAGGGCTAGGGCTAGGGCTAGGGCTAGGGCTAGGGCTAGGGCTAGGGCTAGGGCTAGGGCTAGGGCTAGGGCTAGGGCTAGGGCTAGGGCTAGGGCTAGGGCTAGGGCTAGGGCTAGGGCTAGGGCTAGGGCTAGGGCTAGGGCTAGGGCTAGGGCTAGGGCTAGGGCTAGGGCTAGGGCTAGGGCTAGGGCTAGGGCTAGGGCTAGGGCTAGGGCTAGGGCTAGGGCTAGGGCTAGGGCTAGGGCTAGGGCTAGGGCTAGGGCTAGGGCTAGGGCTAGGGCTAGGGCTAGGGCTAGGGCTAGGGCTAGGGCTAGGGCTAGGGCTAGGGCTAGGGCTAGGGCTAGGGCTAGGGCTAGGGCTAGGGCTAGGGCTAGGGCTAGGGCTAGGGCTAGGGCTAGGGCTAGGGCTAGGGCTAGGGCTAGGGCTAGGGCTAGGGCTAGGGCTAGGGCTAGGGCTAGGGCTAGGGCTAGGGCTAGGGCTAGGGCTAGGGCTAGGGCTAGGGCTAGGGCTAGGGCTAGGGCTAGGGCTAGGGCTAGGGCTAGGGCTAGGGCTAGGGCTAGGGCTAGGGCTAGGGCTAGGGCTAGGGCTAGGGCTAGGGCTAGGGCTAGGGCTAGGGCTAGGGCTAGGGCTAGGGCTAGGGCTAGGGCTAGGGCTAGGGCTAGGGCTAGGGCTAGGGCTAGGGCTAGGGCTAGGGCTAGGGCTAGGGCTAGGGCTAGGGCTAGGGCTAGGGCTAGGGCTAGGGCTAGGGCTAGGGCTAGGGCTAGGGCTAGGGCTAGGGCTAGGGCTAGGGCTAGGGCTAGGGCTAGGGCTAGGGCTAGGGCTAGGGCTAGGGCTAGGGCTAGGGCTAGGGCTAGGGCTAGGGCTAGGGCTAGGGCTAGGGCTAGGGCTAGGGCTAGGGCTAGGGCTAGGGCTAGGGCTAGGGCTAGGGCTAGGGCTAGGGCTAGGGCTAGGGCTAGGGCTAGGGCTAGGGCTAGGGCTAGGGCTAGGGCTAGGGCTAGGGCTAGGGCTAGGGCTAGGGCTAGGGCTAGGGCTAGGGCTAGGGCTAGGGCTAGGGCTAGGGCTAGGGCTAGGGCTAGGGCTAGGGCTAGGGCTAGGGCTAGGGCTAGGGCTAGGGCTAGGGCTAGGGCTAGGGCTAGGGCTAGGGCTAGGGCTAGGGCTAGGGCTAGGGCTAGGGCTAGGGCTAGGGCTAGGGCTAGGGCTAGGGCTAGGGCTAGGGCTAGGGCTAGGGCTAGGGCTAGGGCTAGGGCTAGGGCTAGGGCTAGGGCTAGGGCTAGGGCTAGGGCTAGGGCTAGGGCTAGGGCTAGGGCTAGGGCTAGGGCTAGGGCTAGGGCTAGGGCTAGGGCTAGGGCTAGGGCTAGGGCTAGGGCTAGGGCTAGGGCTAGGGCTAGGGCTAGGGCTAGGGCTAGGGCTAGGGCTAGGGCTAGGGCTAGGGCTAGGGCTAGGGCTAGGGCTAGGGCTAGGGCTAGGGCTAGGGCTAGGGCTAGGGCTAGGGCTAGGGCTAGGGCTAGGGCTAGGGCTAGGGCTAGGGCTAGGGCTAGGGCTAGGGCTAGGGCTAGGGCTAGGGCTAGGGCTAGGGCTAGGGCTAGGGCTAGGGCTAGGGCTAGGGCTAGGGCTAGGGCTAGGGCTAGGGCTAGGGCTAGGGCTAGGGCTAGGGCTAGGGCTAGGGCTAGGGCTAGGGCTAGGGCTAGGGCTAGGGCTAGGGCTAGGGCTAGGGCTAGGGCTAGGGCTAGGGCTAGGGCTAGGGCTAGGGCTAGGGCTAGGGCTAGGGCTAGGGCTAGGGCTAGGGCTAGGGCTAGGGCTAGGGCTAGGGCTAGGGCTAGGGCTAGGGCTAGGGCTAGGGCTAGGGCTAGGGCTAGGGCTAGGGCTAGGGCTAGGGCTAGGGCTAGGGCTAGGGCTAGGGCTAGGGCTAGGGCTAGGGCTAGGGCTAGGGCTAGGGCTAGGGCTAGGGCTAGGGCTAGGGCTAGGGCTAGGGCTAGGGCTAGGGCTAGGGCTAGGGCTAGGGCTAGGGCTAGGGCTAGGGCTAGGGCTAGGGCTAGGGCTAGGGCTAGGGCTAGGGCTAGGGCTAGGGCTAGGGCTAGGGCTAGGGCTAGGGCTAGGGCTAGGGCTAGGGCTAGGGCTAGGGCTAGGGCTAGGGCTAGGGCTAGGGCTAGGGCTAGGGCTAGGGCTAGGGCTAGGGCTAGGGCTAGGGCTAGGGCTAGGGCTAGGGCTAGGGCTAGGGCTAGGGCTAGGGCTAGGGCTAGGGCTAGGGCTAGGGCTAGGGCTAGGGCTAGGGCTAGGGCTAGGGCTAGGGCTAGGGCTAGGGCTAGGGCTAGGGCTAGGGCTAGGGCTAGGGCTAGGGCTAGGGCTAGGGCTAGGGCTAGGGCTAGGGCTAGGGCTAGGGCTAGGGCTAGGGCTAGGGCTAGGGCTAGGGCTAGGGCTAGGGCTAGGGCTAGGGCTAGGGCTAGGGCTAGGGCTAGGGCTAGGGCTAGGGCTAGGGCTAGGGCTAGGGCTAGGGCTAGGGCTAGGGCTAGGGCTAGGGCTAGGGCTAGGGCTAGGGCTAGGGCTAGGGCTAGGGCTAGGGCTAGGGCTAGGGCTAGGGCTAGGGCTAGGGCTAGGGCTAGGGCTAGGGCTAGGGCTAGGGCTAGGGCTAGGGCTAGGGCTAGGGCTAGGGCTAGGGCTAGGGCTAGGGCTAGGGCTAGGGCTAGGGCTAGGGCTAGGGCTAGGGCTAGGGCTAGGGCTAGGGCTAGGGCTAGGGCTAGGGCTAGGGCTAGGGCTAGGGCTAGGGCTAGGGCTAGGGCTAGGGCTAGGGCTAGGGCTAGGGCTAGGGCTAGGGCTAGGGCTAGGGCTAGGGCTAGGGCTAGGGCTAGGGCTAGGGCTAGGGCTAGGGCTAGGGCTAGGGCTAGGGCTAGGGCTAGGGCTAGGGCTAGGGCTAGGGCTAGGGCTAGGGCTAGGGCTAGGGCTAGGGCTAGGGCTAGGGCTAGGGCTAGGGCTAGGGCTAGGGCTAGGGCTAGGGCTAGGGCTAGGGCTAGGGCTAGGGCTAGGGCTAGGGCTAGGGCTAGGGCTAGGGCTAGGGCTAGGGCTAGGGCTAGGGCTAGGGCTAGGGCTAGGGCTAGGGCTAGGGCTAGGGCTAGGGCTAGGGCTAGGGCTAGGGCTAGGGCTAGGGCTAGGGCTAGGGCTAGGGCTAGGGCTAGGGCTAGGGCTAGGGCTAGGGTTAGGGTTAGGGTTAGGGTTAGGGGTAGGGGTAGGGGTAGGGGTAGGGGTAGGGTTAGGGTTAGGGTTAGGGTTAGGGTTAGGGTTAGGGTTAGGGTTAGGGTTCGATAAAATTGATCTGTGACTTGATAGGGCCACTAGTAAGCCAGCATATATAAAAGACTTACTCCCTCCCCCAACAGAATGGGTTCTTTTCTCCATGATTTCACGAAACATGGCATGACCAGGAAAGACAACAGGTCCAAATTCCTAAAGCCACCAAAGTGGAGGCCGTCCCTCTCCTCCCCTCCCCATCCCCGTCCTCTTTATCCCACTTTGCAGGACGACTCAGGATCGGGAGAGCTGGCTTAAGACCCATTGTGACCGCTGCCTGCCTATCAGTTCATGGGGGCAAAAGGAAGAGAAATACCACCTATTTTAAAGTCACCCCCCAACACGTGCACTAGGGCTGGCATGTCCTCTCCTCCCCCCAGAAGGATCACTGGTCAGCAGCATTCTCTGCTTAAGGCAAGCAGCCCAAACACCTGGGGAAACCCCAAGCGTCCCTCTTTGGGTCTATGTCCCATTTTTTCCCCAGGATTGCATAATTGGAATAAACAAAACCCCCTGTCTGAGAAACCACAAGGTCTGATTTCTTTGCTAGACTAGCTTTTCCACATGCATCAGCCCACCTCAGACAAGTGCCAGCCACTTCTGCAGGTGCTGTTCACAGCAGAGGAATGGGAGCCCTTCCAGAGAGAGGCCCAGAAAGCAGTCAATAGAACTGATGGTCAGCCAGCGGGCACTCCCCAGTGGAGAGAAACTCTTTTTACCACTCCACGAATAATGTGAGACCCAAACTCCCAGTAATGCCCCGAGGGCTTAGCTAGGTATCACCAGTCTCTCTTGCAGGGCCTCCGCGGGACAACTAGGAAACCTATGCATTTATCTAAGGTCAGTGAGAATTTTCAGGCGCCTACAAACGAATGTCTGCCTGCCTGCCTGCCTGCCTGCCTGCCTTTTTAGAGTGGCTGATGGAATCCTGCGTTCTTTGTACCCCCAAGGACCCAGAGGCCCCCGAGAACAAGAGGGAAATAAGTATTGCCTTTATTACTCAGCCCGCCTCAGACATGAAAAAGAAATGGGAAGCATTTGAAGGGAACAATCTTCGTGATTTGGTAGAAGTGTCTTATTGGGTGTATCACAACACAGATGACCCTACCACGACAGAGACAAAGAAATAGCTAAAATACTAGGAATTGCCATGAGACACAACAGAGACTCAGAAAAAGAGATCATGGCCCACTCACGGAGAGACTGACCTGTGGCACCACCAAGCCCTGAGGAAGGAAGGATCCAGGTGCCTACTACAGAAGAGACAGACATTGGAAAAAACATTGCATTGAAAACTCCAGGAGAGACGGACAAACCTCCACTAGAGAGGACAGGCCTCGTCCTCGCCTAGAAAAACCCAAGTGAGAGACAATAACGCTTGAGGAAGCTGAAGGAATGTCTCAGGACTCTGTTTCACTGGCCCCCAGGATCCCGTGCTAACTGTCCAAGTTGGGGGCCAGCCAGGAAATGTCTTGGAGGACACAGGGGCCATCTTCTCAGGTTCAAAAAAGAGAACGGACACATTGTCAAAGGAAAGATTGGAATTACTGTCAGCCTATGATTGCTTCCAAAGTACTCACACCAGAAGGTTTGCATGGAGATTGGGGGGCTTCCCAAGCCATCAAGGTAAAAAATGTCTCTCTGCCCTATGTCCCAGTTAGCCACATGGTTTTCATGGCACTGGCTCCCGGCTCGGCTGTTGAGCCAGTGAAACTCTTTTAGCAGGAGTTGAAGTGGCCATCAGCGGAAGGACAAAACCTCCACCGTGGGCTTCCCGTTTCAATACGAAGCCACCTATATCACCTCTTGGATATTAACATTGTCCTGGACTCTGAATCGCCACCCAGGATCTAGAATGCGCCTGACATGTCCACATGGTTTGATTCAGGTTCAGGTTAACCCCTCTCGATCACTTAGTGACATGGGACACTAGACCCTGGAATACCTTTACTTTCCAGATGAGAAAACTCACTCAAAAAGACATAGGTACTGACACACAGGAACACAACTGGTTAAAAACAAAGCCACATTCCCAACCAGTGTCTGGAGCCAGAGCTCAGAGCCCCATATGCCTGTGCCCAGCTGAGCAGTCACCCTCTCCTGGACCCTCGAAAGATCTGAGCAGATCTTCCCCCCCCATTCCCCCCTCCCACGCCCAAATATGTTTTTTCATAGGACGGCACTGAATCTGCAGCTCTGGAAGCGGGACAGATCTGATAGAGAATACGGAGAAGACGAAGGGGGAGGAGGGGAGAGTGGAGAACATCCTGGCCCACCAGGCTTGAGGATGATGTTCCCACTCAGAGAAGACAGTCCACACAGAAGACCACATGGCCAGCCCAAGATGAGACACGACGTCCCTCAAAGACCCACAGCCCTAGAATAGACAACACTGGAGAGACAGTGCGGGAACGGATTCCGCCACACCGAGGCATAGCACTAAGGGCGTGCAGCAGAAGAGCAAGGAAGTGGAGCAACAAGGTCCCCAGGGAATGCCAAAGGAGGACTTTGGGGGCAGGACTTGGTGCCCGCACAGACTGGACTGGAAAACACTGCTAAGGGCCAACAAACAGTCCGTAAACTAACTACAAGCTTTCCTTTCTTGAGGAGTTGTGTTTTCTTTGATGGTCATTGGATTTTGGCTGTTTTCTTTCTTTTGGTGCTTGCTTTCGCTCTGTCTTTTGTTTGTGCATGTTATTACCTCTACTGTATGTCTAAAAAGAGATGCTGGATGCACAATCTGCAGGAGAGAAAAAGGGGACCAACACTTCGTGGGAGGGCCACAGGAAAGAGGGAGTTGGGGGGAAAGGGAGTGATGTCAAGAAACCCAGAGACAAGGGAACAACAAGTGGATGCAAATCCGTGGTGAGGGCGATGTAGGAATCCTGGTAGGGCGTGATCAAGGGTGAAGGAACCAAGAGGATTTACTGAAACCCAAATGAAAACTGAGCATGGCAGTGGGCACAAGAGGGAAATGAAAGGGAATAGCAGAGCGACCTAGGAAGCACGGGCCAGTTATAGAGGTCTAAAGAAAGGCACGCACAGATGTAAATATATTTATCTGTGAGCATGGGGAAATACACCTATGTCCATATCTTTATAGGTGTCCTATTAAGGTAGCAGATGGCCTTTGGGCCTCCACTCAAGGACTCTCTCATTGCAAGAATACCTTGTTCTATTACATTGGCATTCTATGATGCTCACCTTCCCGACACGTTCCCTGAAGTCTAAGCGGTTGCATAAGCAAATGTGGTCAAGAAAGCTGATGGTGCCCTGTTATCAAAAGATATGGCGTCTGAGGTCTTAAAGGCCTGAAGGGTAAGCAAGCGGCCATGTAGCTCAGAAACAACAGAGCCCACATGGAATAAGCATACCAGCCTGTGCGATCACGAGGTATCAAAGGGATCAGGCATCATCAGCACAAAAAAATCTCATTGCGAATGAGCAGGGAATGCTGGGTAGAGAGCCAAAGCCCATTTGCAGTACACTGGACATTCCCTTAAGTAAGGTCTTGGGGAAGAGACAAGCCTACACAGGGTACTAGACAGCAACGGTGAAACACAACTTTCCTCTAGCTCCTCAATGCTTCCTCTCCCCTCACTATCAAGATCCCAATTATAACTTTCAAATCTGACTAGACCAGAGAATGTACACTGGGACAGATAGGACCTAGAAACACAGGGAATTCAAGGTGGATGAGCCCTTTAGGACCAGTGTTATGAATGGGGATGCTGGGAGGGTGGAGGGAGGGTAGGCTGGCAGCAGGGAACCGATGACAAGGATCTACATAAAACCTCAAAAGAAAAGGGGGTGAAGGGGGACATCAGACAGTGCAAGATATGACAAAATAATAATTAGTAAATGATGAAGGATTTATGAGGAGGGGTAGTGAGAATGGGGGCGGGGGGAATGAGGAGCTGAGGCCAGGGGCTTGGGTGGAGAGAAGATATTTTGAGAATAATGAGGGCAATGAATGTACAAATGTGCCTTATATCAGTGATGTTTGCACGTATTGTGGTTATTGTTGTATGAGCCCCTATAAAAGGAGAGAAAAAAAAGACCCTGGCAGAGGGCTGATGAGTGATGTTTGCACGTATTGTGGTTATTGTTGTATGAGCCCCTATAAAAGGAGAGAAAAAAAAGACCCTGGCAGAGGGCTGATGCTAGGATGATCTCAGGCTGGATTAGACCAGCAAAAGCAGGTGCTGCAGTCGCCTCACCCTGTATCTATTCTTATGTGAGGCATGAAGCTTAGGGTCCACAGCCCCGGCAGCTGGACAGTGAGAGAGGCGGGGCTCTGAGGTCATTCCACAGGGGGAATGGCCCTCCGGTTCCTGTAGGGCCCACCCTCCTGCTGTCTGGGGCACCTCTTTCACGGAGCCCACACCAGGGGAGCTCTTCAACTCATGGGGGATTAGCAGGAAGCCTCTGCTCATGCACACACACCACCACCTAGCTGGAGGACCTCGGTGAACAAAGCCTGAGGCAGACAACAAGCCCACTAACTGATCCTGTGAGAGATATAATCAGGATCCAGAAACCGGCAACTGGGAGCAAGGGGCAGCATACCTGGGTCCCAGCCCCTCCCACTGCCCTCTGCAAGGGGTGACATTCCAAAGCACAGTGTTTTCCAAAAGCACTGTCAGGACTTTGGAATGGGCAGCTCATTTGTGGACATGGATACTATGTGATCCAGACATACTACCTCCTCTGATCCTGTCAGCCGAGACTAAAAACCCTTCCAAGCAGAAAGCCATGCATCTGAACAGTATCCACCAGCCACTCACGTCCACTCCTGCTGCCTCCAAAGAGCTTTCCTGAGTTGGTCAGATCTCTCTGGGGACAGATATCCCTCGGGCCTTGGTTCTGCGTTAGAAAGAATTCACGCCAAAGCCTGGTTTGTGATCCAAGTGAGGTTTAGGAGAGTTAGGGAGATGTGGTGGTCAACCCTGGTCGATCCTAGTGGCTGAATTGAATATACTTGGCCTAGGTGGGTCGATGCAGGTGCAGCGCCCACCCAGGTGGACCTGCCCTTCCTGGCCGGAAACCTGGACCTCTGAGCACGCACAGTGTGCCACTCTTTCCTGGGCCGCTAACTGGGCCCTCTGGGCATGTGTAATGGACACCCCAGTCCCTATGCTAGCTACCTAACATTTCCACCCTGAAGAGATGTGGACCCAAATTTTTGGGGTACTGGGCGACGACATCTCTAGCTACTTCCTGCTGGCAAAAGGGACGAGGTGGAACTTTGGGTCCACACCCTTCCTGCTGTGCTGGGAGGGGTTGTCCATTCAGCGCTAGGATGGATAAGGTTGAAGTGGTCCAGGAGATGGTGGTCCTGGAGCTGGCACACTTGGATTAGGGGCTTTGGTAACTTGAGAACTTCTGGAAAAAACAACAAACGCACAAAAGGGTGAACAGTTTAACTGAGACAAGGCTAGGATTGTGAGGTGGGAGTGCCCTTGAAAGTAGGTGAGTATCACAGGAAATAAGTAAAAATCTTAGGATTATCAGGCGTGTGTGTTTGTTCATTCTAAGTACCGGCACGGGGGTAAAAGCATTCACAATTTCCCCTAGGGGGGTCCAGGGTTTGGGCACTACTGGGTGCAGTGGGATCACCGCTTCACTTATGATCCTAAGGCATTGGCCCCTCTGATAAGAACCATCCTTCTTTTTCACCCTATAACGCCTCACTTTTAAATTTTTGGGCAAAAAAAAATTCGTTTTGATTCATTACTTTCATAGTTATCAATATATATACATTTATATTCATTTCATTAAATGTTAGGGAAAGGTCATGCTCGGCGTTATAGGGTTAAATTGTAATATTGGGATGCTACAGGCGGATTCAACAGGGATCAAAAGTAGAGTAACTGCCTGTGTCATTTTTAATTTTCTCGGGTTCCATTTGAGTAAAAGGCTTGTAAGTTACCCTGGGACCAAATGCCCCTGGTGCCTCTACTAGGGGTAGAATGTTCAGGGAGGGTTCAGGGCTGGGACAATAGTGACCTGAAGTCCAGGATCCCTTAGGGCAGGGGTCCTCAAATTGTTTACACAGGGGGCCAGTTCATTGTCTCTCCGACCGTTGGAGGGCCAGACTATGGTTTTCAAAAAACCTATGGACAAATTCCTATGCACACTGCACGAGTCGGCTGCTAAGCAGGACAGGCAGTGGCAGCAAAAACACCCCGAGTGTGGGATAAATGGCATGGCGCCACATGTGCCCCATGGACCACAGTTTGAGGACGCCTGCCTTAGGGGTTCCTGGGTGCACTGGGGATGAAGGTCTCCTACTGCTCCTCGAGAGGAGAAATGCTCTAAGTCCTGGCATCTCCGCCCACTTTCCCGGCACTCTACCGAACTGTTCCCGGTGAATCACGGTTGGAAGGGAAAGCGTACCATTCTCTGCCCACCATTCTCCTTTCTCAAAACGATACTGTGGCCAAATAGAGTTGCAAAGTGAATCTATCAGCTTTTGTTTGCCCAGGGTCTCTGTATCAACTCTATCCCAATTGGACACGATTCATGCAAGGGGGCAATTCTTGAGCATCAAGCTGCTAAGTCCCATCTAGAAAGCACAAAACAAGGAGGCGATTGACAGCTTGCTGCCTCCAGGTCAATAACCCCCACTTTGAGAGCGCACCCCTGGGTTGCCCTGAATCTCATGCCTCAGCCCGAGGGAAGGGGTCAAGGACTAGTCGCCGAGGGCGACCTTTAGGTCCAACCATTTTTCTGGACAACAGGCTAGGAGGACCATTGCTTGGGATGGCTCCAAGGCCCTCCAAGACGCCTGCTGGCGGGGCTGATGCTCAAATCTCTGAAGGGAAGGGACACGTGGCAGCTCAGGGAACCTTAAGGGAAATTGGAATTTCTGGCTGGAACATCATGGCAGAGGAGCTGTGTATTAAGTAAGAGCTGTCCCCAAAAGTGCCTGAAGCAGCATCACTGAAAGCCTAAAGGTAACAGTGACTCCGCCTAGGCTTCCGAACGCCATTGGCCTAAGCCTGGGCCACGGAAAACCAGCCTGTAAGAAGGAACAAACCAAATCTGGAAGAACACTAGCCCTATAACGCCTCAAGTTTTAAATTTAGGAAAATTTTTTTTTTGGTTTCTATTCTTTACTTTCATAGTTATCAATATATATGGCATTCAAAATATATTTTAAAAGCATAAAATTTTCAGTGTTTTTGAAATGTGACCAAATTGTCACATCTATAATTTGGGTACCAGATACGTTTTCATTAAGAATTATGACAATTTTGTGCTTGGCGTTATAGGGCTAGAGCAGCTTGTTTGAAAAACCAGGAGAAAGGCAAAGGGAATGGAGGGGATAAGGGAAACTTTTGGCTCCCGGGACCAGGCAGGGCTAACTCCCAGGCCTCTTCACCCAGCTCCCTAGGCAGCGCCCTTCCACATGTTTGGACTGGTGGGTGCCATCTTGGCCATGGTCACAGACCCTGTTACCTCTCGGCTACAATGGCGACTGTGTAGGATCTCTGGGAAAAGCTGAAACAG
This sequence comes from Tenrec ecaudatus, assembly GCF_050624435.1. Lineage (NCBI taxonomy): Eukaryota > Metazoa > Chordata > Mammalia > Afrosoricida > Tenrecidae > Tenrec > Tenrec ecaudatus. The sequence goes on along the minus strand of NW_027459065.1, from coordinate 473,251 downwards.
CTTTGACAAGAGTGAAGCCATTTGGGGCTGACAGAAGCCACCATGAAAAGAAAATAAAGTAGCTAGGAAGTGTAAATGAACTAGCTGATATTGGGGAGGTAGGCTGTGCAGACGTCGCCCAAGGGAATGTCATGAAGGAAATGGGTGTTCAGAAGGCTTGCGAGAACGACCAGAGCAGTTTTGGTTCAACTAAGAATGGCTAACCCTAATACCCCGCTTCTCACTCGCCTAGTCCTGAGGAAGTATCCATGTACCTACTATACAAAACAGTGACATTGGAAAAATCAGTGCCTTGAAAAGCCCAGGAGAGGCAGACGAGCCACCACTAGAGGGAACGGGCCTAGTCCTCGCCTAGAAAAATCGAAGCTACAGACAATAATGCTCGAAGCTGAATAAAGGTGTCCAGGCTCTGTTTCACTTGACCCCAAAGAGCCCATGCTCACTCTCCATGTAGGGAGCCAGCCAGTAAATTTCTAGGTGGACAAAGGGGTCACCTTCTTGGTTTCAGAAAAGACTACAGGTGCCTTGTCAAAAGGAAAGGCTTTCATTACAGGGGCCCCAGGGCAGACCCAAGCACACCCATGGACAACGGCCAGAATAACAGATTTAGCACAAGAGACAGTTAGTTACACACACTCTCCTTCCTGGTAATGCCTCAATGCCCCTTTCCCCTAATTGATCGTGACTTATTATGAAAAATGGCAGCCATAATTACTTTCTCATCTGCTACAACCACCTTAACCCTTGAACTTGAAAAGCCAAAAGTTTTGCTCACCGCTCCAATGTCAGAGTGATATGTGTTTTATCAAGGAGCAGAAGAGACCTGCTCAAAGGAACTTCTTGATAAATCGCTAAAAGATATTCCTTTTGTTTGGGCAGAGAACAACCTGCCAGACCTTTCTGAACTTCAGGTGCCTGGGGTCGTACAACTTCTGAGCTCAGCTACACCGGTGTGTCAAGCTAACCCTACTCCCTGGATAGCAAAAGTGGGTATTTCTGTTCCCATTTGCAGACTAAAGAGGACAGGCATTTGGGTCCTCTGCAAGTCCACATGGAATGCTCCCCTGCTGCCCATGCAGAAGCCGGGAACTGAGGACTTCCAACCGGTGCAGGATCTCAGAGAGGCAAATGAGAGGATAGAAACGGGCCACCCCACGTGCCAAACCCCGAGACCCTCCTGAGTACTATCCCGTCAAACTGAATTTGTTATACTGTTTTGGACTTAAAGGATGCTTTGTTCTCCATACCCGTGTCCCCTGCACATCAACCCAGTGAAGACTTACAGGGACACAAGGAGGAACACCCCCAAACCACCTTGTTCCAGTATGCAGATGACCTCCTCCTGGCCTCCGAAACCCTGGAGGAATGCCAACGGGCTACCAAGGACCTGATAATAGTCCTTGGCCCATTGGGGTACAGGGTATCTGCAAGAAAGGCTCAACTGTGTGTCCATAAAGCTGTATACCTAGGCTACCAACTGGAGGAGGGAAAACGGACCTTGTCCCCCAGCCGCACTGAGGCGATCCTCAAAATCCCAGTCCCTGAGACTAAGAGGCAGTTGCAAGAGTTTCTAGGAGCTGTGGGGTACTGTCCATTGTGGAATTTGGGATTTGCAAAAACAACGAAACCCCTATATGCAAGTACTGGGGAAAGGAAAAAGAACTTAAATGGACTGAAGTAGAACAACAAGCGTTTGAATCCTTTAAAAAGTCGCTCATATGGGCAACCTCTCTTGCCCTACTAGACAGAGTAAAGCCCTTCCAATTGTCTATGTGAGGCCAGAGGCACAGCAAAAGAAGTGCTAACTGAGAACTTGCGGCCATGGAAGAGACCTGTGGCCTATCTTTCAAAGAAACTGGACTCTGTAGCTGCAGGATGGCTGAGCTGCATGCGAGCTGAGGCTGCCACGGCCATCCTAGTCATAGAAGCTAGGAAGCTTACACTGGGACAGGATATTGCTGTGGCAGGGGGACCTATGGTTGAACCACTCCTAACCAGTCCCCCGGACCGGTGGATCTCGAATGCCAGGACTATGCCACAAATCCCCAAGGTAGTGGCTGTGACCATGCCATCCCCAGTGTTACAGCCACAACCTACATACTCAGAAAATGATCTAAAGATAAGCCAAGAGCTGGCCTGCCAAAAAGACTGGGAGCATCCAGGGTGGCTGCTCCATCCTGATGGAAGAAGATTCATGCCAGAAGCTCTGGGAGAGATCTGATTCAAGGACTACATGAAGGTATGCATTTGGGATCCTCTCTAAACTGTCTCAGTTGCTTCTCAGGCACTTTTACATACCCAGGCTTGGACACTGGGTGGCAGATGTCACCCACCGTTGATTGCACTGTGCTCGGGTAAACAACCCCAAAAAGAAAAGGAGCAACCCCAACCACGAGCTCGAGGTAGTAGTCCTGGAGAATTCTGGGAGGTGGACTTTATGTATATCAAACTTAGAAAGTATGGCTACCGATATTTGCTGGTGTTCGTAGACACCTGTTCTGGATGGGTGGAAGCCTTCCCAACAAAGAAGGAAACTGCTGCCACTGTGTGTAAATTATTAGTAACTAAAATTGTCCCTAGATTTGGCCTTCCCACCACCTTGGGGTCCAACAATGGCCCAACATTTATTGCTCAAATTACTAAAGTCTTAGCAATGCTTCTAAATATTAACTGGAAGCTCTTCAGGGCAAGTAGAAAAAATAAACAGAACCCTAAAGGAATTGTTCGTTAAGTTGCATTTAGGACCTTGCGAGAACTGGGTTGATCCTTACTTTATCTTTTGCCCTACTTCAAGTCCGATGCACTCCCTATGTGAAAAGCATGACCCCATTTGAATTTGTTTGGCAGACCTTCCCCAAATCCTCCCAAGATTGAAGGAAGTAGAAATAATGGAAGTCACTAATCGTTCCCTCATCGAGTGCCTGCAGGCTGTGCAACAGGTGAGAGACAAATCATCTGCTCTGACACCTTCATTTTGGGCCTAACCAAGGGAAAGGGAACAGGCAGCCAACAACGTGCAACCAGGAAACTGGACATGGGTAAAGTAGCACCAACCTGACACCTTAGAACCTAGGTGGACTGGCCCATACCAAGTGATTCTTACAACACACCAACTGCTGTTAAAATAGTGGGGAGGGGGCCGTGGATTCATCAGTCATAAGTAAAAAAAAACAACAACAAAAAAAAAACCAACCCTGAGCATATCCTGAAAAGATGGACACCCAGAAAGACGGAAAATCCCTCAAAATTAAGGCTTTACAGAACTTAATTGTTTTTCTCCGAGTATTGCTGACAGCACCCACTGTTTCCCCCAAGCACAAACACATCTGTGGACTGCTATTCTAACCTCCAGCAGACTCAGGTTTACACAGGCACCTCACGGCCCCTCATGGGGCAGAGCCTACCTAGATGCTGCTGGAGAGAAAGTCACTCAGTGGGCTCCGGGATCCTGCCTTGAGGATCATGTTCCCACTCAGAGAAGACAGTCCACACAGAAGACCACATGGCCAGCCCAAGATGAGACACGACGTCCCTCAAAGACCCATAGCCCTAGAAGGGACAACACTGGAGAGACAGTGCGGGAACGGATCCCGAAACACCGAGGCATAGCACTAAGGGCGTGCAGCAGAAGAGCAAGGAAGTGGAGCAACAAGGTCCCCAGGGAATGCCAAAGGAGGACTTTGGGGGCAGGACTTGGTGCCCGCACAGACTGGACTGGAAAACACTGCTAAGGGCCAACAAACAGTCCGTGAACTAACTACAAGCTTTCCTTTCTTGAGGAGTTGTGTTTTCTTTGATGGTCATTGGATTTTGGCTGTTTTCTTTCTTTTGGTGCTTGCTTTCGCTCTGTCTTTTGTTTGTGCATGTTATTACCTCTACTGTATGTCTAAAAAGAGATGCTGGATGCACAATCTGCAGGAGAGAAAAAGGGGACCAACACTTCGCGGGAGGGCCACGGGAAAGAGGGAGTTGGGGGGAAAGGGAGTGATGTCAAGAAACCCAGAGACAAGGGAACAACAAGTGGATGCAAATCCGTGGTGAGGGCGATGTAGGAATCCTGGTAGGGCGTGATCAAGGGTGAAGGAACCAAGAGGATTTACTGAAACCCAAATGAAAACTGAGCATGGCAGTGGGCACAAGAGGGAAATGAAAGGAAATAGCAGAGCGACCTAGGAAGCACGAGCCAGTTATAGAGGTCTAAAGAAAGGCACGCACAGATGTAAATATATTTATCTGTGAGCATGGGGAAATACACCTATGTCCATATCTTTATAGGTGTCCTATTAAGGTAGCAGATGGCCTTTGGGCCTCCACTCAAGGACTCTCTCATTGCAAGAATACCTTGTTCTATTACATTGGCATTCTATGATGCTCACCTTCCCGACACGTTCCCTGAAGTCTAAGCGGTTGCATAAGCAAATGTGGTCAAGAAAGCTGATGGTGCCCTGCTATCAAAAGATATGGCGTCTGAGGTCTTAAAGGCCTGAAGGGTAAGCAAGCGGCCATGTAGCTCAGAAACAACAGAGCCCACATGGAATAAGCATACCAGCCTGTGCGATCACGAGGTATCAAAGGGATCAGGCATCATCAGCACAAAAAAATCTCATTGCGAATGAGCAGGGAATGCTGGGTAGAGAGCCAAAGCCCATTTGCAGTACACTGGACATTCCCTTAAGTAAGGTCTTGGGGAAGAGACAAGCCTACACAGGGTACTAGACAGCAATGGTGAAACACAACTTTCCTCTAGCTCCTCAATGCTTCCTCTCCCCTCACTATCAAGATCCCAATTATAACTTTCAAATCTGACTAGACCAGAGAATGTACACTGGGACAGATAGGACCTAGAAACACAGGGAATTCAAGGTGGATGAGCCCTTTAGGACCAGTGTTATGAATGGGGATGCTGGGAGGGTGGAGGGAGGGTAGGCTGGCAGCAGGGAACCGATGACAAGGATCTACATAAAACCTCAAAAGAAAAGGGGGTGAAGGGGGACATCAGACAGTGCAAGATATGACAAAATAATAATTAGTAAATGATGAAGGATTTATGAGGAGGGGTAGTGAGAATGGGGGCGGGGGGAATGAGGAGCTGAGGCCAGGGGCTTGGGTGGAGAGAAGATATTTTGAGAATAATGAGGGCAATGAATGTACAAATGTGCCTTATATCAGTGATGTTTGCACGTATTGTGGTTATTGTTGTATGAGCCCCTATAAAAGGAGAGAAAAAAAGGACCCTGGCAGAGGGCTGATGCTAGGATGATCTCAGGCTGGATTAGACCAGCAAAAGCAGGTGCTGCAGTCGCCTCACCCTGTGTCTATTCCTATGTGAGGCATGAAGCTTAGGGTCCACAGCCCCGGCAGCTGGACAGTGAGAGAGGCGGGGCTCTGAGGTCATTCCACAGGGGGAATGGCCCTCCGGTTCCTGTAGGGCCCACCCTCCTGGGTAGTCCTGCTGTCTGGGGCACCTCTTTCACGGAGCCCACACCAGGGGAGCTCTTCAACTCATGGGGGATTAGCAGGAAGCCTCTGCTCATGCACACACACCACCACCTAGCTGGAGGACCTCGGTGAACAAAGCCTGAGGCAGACAACAAGCCCACTAACTGATCCTGTGAGAGATATAATCAGGATCCAGAAACCGGCAACTGGGAGCAAGGGGCAGCATACCTGGGTCCCAGCCCCTCCCACTGCCCTCTGCAAGGGGTGACATTCCAAAGCACAGTGTTTTCCAAAAGCACTGTCAGGACTTTGGAATGGGCAGCTCATTTGTGGACATGGATACTATGTGATCCAGACATACTACCTCCTCTGATCCTGTCAGCCGAGACTAAAAACCCTTCCAAGCAGAAAGCCATGCATCTGAACAGTATCCACCAGCCACTCACGTCCACTCCTGCTGCCTCCAAAGAGCTTTCCTGGGTTGGTCAGATCTCTCTGGGGACAGATATCCCTCGGGCCTTGGTTCTGCGTGAGAAAGAATTCACGCCAAAGCCTGGTTTGTGATCCAAGTGAGGTTTAGGAGAGTTAGGGAGGTGTGGTGGGCAACCCTGGTCGATCCTAGTGGCTGAATTGAATATACTTGGCCTAGGTGGGTCGATGCAGGTGCAGCGCCCACCCAGGTGGACCTGCCCTTCCTGGCCGGAAACCTGGACCTCTGAGCACGCACAGTGTGCCACTCCTTCCTGGGCCACTAACTGGGCCCTCTGAGCATGTGTAATGGACACCCCAGTCCCTATGCTAGCTACCTAACATTTCCACCCTGAAGAGATGTGGACCCAAATCTTTGGGGTACTGGGCGACGACATCTCTAGCTACTTCCTGCTGGCAAAGGGGCGAAGTGGGGCTTTGGGTCCACACCCTTCCTGCTCTGCTGGGAGGGGTTGTCCATTCAGCGCTAGGATGGATAAGGTTGAAGTGGTCCAGGAGATGGTGGTCCTGGAGCTGGCACACTTGGATTAGGGGCTTTGGTAACTTGAGAACTTCTGGAAAAAACAACAAACGCACAAAAGGGTGAACAGTTTAACTGAGACAAGGCTAGGATTGTGAGGTGGGAGTGCCCTTGAAAGTAGGTGAGTATCACAGGAAGTAAGTAAAAATCTTAGGATTATCAGGCGTGTGTGTTTGCTCATTCTAAGTACCGGCACGGGGGTAAAAGCATTCACAATTTCCCCTAGGGGGGTCCAGGGTTTGGGCACTACTGGGTGCAGTGGGATCACCGCTTCACTTATGATCCTAAGGCATTGGCCCCTCTGATAAGAACCATCCTTCTTTTTCACCCTATAACGCCTCACTTTTAAATTTTTGGGCAAAAAAAAATTCGTTTTGATTCATTACTTTCATAGTTATCAATATATATACATTTATATTCATTTCATTAAATGTTAGGGAAAGGTCATGCTCGGCGTTATAGGGTTAAATTGTAATATTGGGATGCTACAGGCGGATTCAACAGGGATCAAAAGTAGAGTAACTGCCTGTGTCATTTTTAATTTTCTCGGGTTCCATTTGAGTAAAAGGCTTGTAAGTTACCCTGGGACCAAATGCCCCTGGTGCCTCTACTAGGGGTAGAATGTTCAGGGAGGGTTCAGGGCTGGGACAATAGTGACCTGAAGTCCAGGATCCCTTAGGGCAGGGGTCCTCAAATTGTTTACACAGGGGGCCAGTTCATTGTCTCTCCGACCGTTGGAGGGCCAGACTATGGTTTTCAAAAAACCTATGGACAAATTCCTATGCACACTGCACGAGTCGGCTGCTAAGCAGGACAGGCAGTGGCAGCAAAAACACCCCGAGTGTGGGATAAATGGCATGGCGCCACATGTGCCCCATGGACCACAGTTTGAGGACGCCTGCCTTAGGGGTTCCTGGGTGCACTGGGGATGAAGGTCTCCTACTGCTCCTCGAGAGGAGAAATGCTCTAAGTCCTGGCATCTCCGCCCACTTTCCCGGCACTCTACCGAACTGTTCCCGGTGAATCACGGTTGGAAGGGAAAGCGTACCATTCTCTGCCCACCATTCTCCTTTCTCAAAACGATACTGTGGCCAAATAGAGTTGCAAAGTGAATCTATCAGCTTTTGTTTGCCCAGGGTCTCTGTATCAACTCTATCCCAATTGGACACGATTCATGCAAGGGGGCAATTCTTGAGCATCAAGCTGCTAAGTCCCATCTAGAAAGCACAAAACAAGGAGGCGATTGACAGCTTGCTGCCTCCAGGTCAATAACCCCCACTTTGAGAGCGCACCCCTGGGTTGCCCTGAATCTCATGCCTCAGCCCGAGGGAAGGGGTCAAGGACTAGTCGCCGAGGGCGACCTTTAGGTCCAACCATTTTTCTGGACAACAGGCTAGGAGGACCATTGCTTGGGATGGCTCCAAGGCCCTCCAAGACGCCTGCTGGCGGGGCTGATGCTCAAATCTCTGAAGGGAAGGGACACGTGGCAGCTCAGGGAACCTTAAGGGAAATTGGAATTTCTGGCTGGAACATCATGGCAGAGGAGCTGTGTATTAAGTAAGAGCTGTCCCCAAAAGTGCCTGAAGCAGCATCACTGAAAGCCTAAAGGTAACAGTGACTCCGCCTAGGCTTCCGAACGCCATTGGCCTAAGCCTGGGCCACGGAAAACCAGCCTGTAAGAAGGAACAAACCAAATCTGGAAGAACACTAGCCCTATAACGCCTCAAGTTTTAAATTTAGGAAAATTTTTTTTTTGGTTTCTATTCTTTACTTTCATAGTTATCAATATATATGGCATTCAAAATATATTTTAAAAGCATAAAATTTTCAGTGTTTTTGAAATGTGACCAAATTGTCACATCTATAATTTGGGTACCAGATACGTTTTCATTAAGAATTATGACAATTTTGTGCTTGGCGTTATAGGGCTAGAGCAGCTTGTTTGAAAAACCAGGAGAAAGGCAAAGGGAATGGAGGGGATAAGGGAAACTTTTGGCTCCCGGGACCAGGCAGGGCTAACTCCCAGGCCTCTTCACCCAGCTCCCTAGGCAGCGCCCTTCCACATGTTTGGACTGGTGGGTGCCATCTTGGCCATGGTCACAGACCCTGTTACCTCTCGGCTACAATGGCGACTGTGTAGGATCTCTGGGAAAAGCTGAAACAGCTTTGACAAGAGTGAAGCCATTTGGGGCTGACAGAAGCCACCATGAAAAGAAAATAAAGTAGCTAGGAAGTGTAAATGAACTAGCTGATATTGGGGAGGTAGGCTGTGCAGACGTCGCCCAAGGGAATGTCATGAAGGAAATGGGTGTTCAGAAGGCTTGCGAGAACGACCAGAGCAGTTTTGGTTCAACTAAGAATGGCTAACCCTAATACCCCGCTTCTCACTCGCCTAGTCCTGAGGAAGTATCCATGTACCTACTATACAAAACAGTGACATTGGAAAAATCAGTGCCTTGAAAAGCCCAGGAGAGGCAGACGAGCCACCACTAGAGGGAACGGGCCTAGTCCTCGCCTAGAAAAATCGAAGCTACAGACAATAATGCTCGAAGCTGAATAAAGGTGTCCAGGCTCTGTTTCACTTGACCCCAAAGAGCCCATGCTCACTCTCCATGTAGGGAGCCAGCCAGTAAATTTCTAGGTGGACAAAGGGGTCACCTTCTTGGTTTCAGAAAAGACTACAGGTGCCTTGTCAAAAGGAAAGGCTTTCATTACAGGGGCCCCAGGGCAGACCCAAGCACACCCATGGACAACGGCCAGAATAACAGATTTAGCACAAGAGACAGTTAGTTACACACACTCTCCTTCCTGGTAATGCCTCAATGCCCCTTTCCCCTAATTGATCGTGACTTATTATGAAAAATGGCAGCCATAATTACTTTCTCATCTGCTACAACCACCTTAACCCTTGAACTTGAAAAGCCAAAAGTTTTGCTCACCGCTCCAATGTCAGAGTGATATGTGTTTTATCAAGGAGCAGAAGAGACCTGCTCAAAGGAACTTCTTGATAAATCGCTAAAAGATATTCCTTTTGTTTGGGCAGAGAACAACCTGCCAGACCTTTCTGAACTTCAGGTGCCTGGGGTCGTACAACTTCTGAGCTCAGCTACACCGGTGTGTCAAGCTAACCCTACTCCCTGGATAGCAAAAGTGGGTATTTCTGTTCCCATTTGCAGACTAAAGAGGACAGGCATTTGGGTCCTCTGCAAGTCCACATGGAATGCTCCCCTGCTGCCCATGCAGAAGCCGGGAACTGAGGACTTCCAACCGGTGCAGGATCTCAGAGAGGCAAATGAGAGGATAGAAACGGGCCACCCCACGTGCCAAACCCCGAGACCCTCCTGAGTACTATCCCGTCAAACTGAATTTGTTATACTGTTTTGGACTTAAAGGATGCTTTGTTCTCCATACCCGTGTCCCCTGCACATCAACCCAGTGAAGACTTACAGGGACACAAGGAGGAACACCCCCAAACCACCTTGTTCCAGTATGCAGATGACCTCCTCCTGGCCTCCGAAACCCTGGAGGAATGCCAACGGGCTACCAAGGACCTGATAATAGTCCTTGGCCCATTGGGGTACAGGGTATCTGCAAGAAAGGCTCAACTGTGTGTCCATAAAGCTGTATACCTAGGCTACCAACTGGAGGAGGGAAAACGGACCTTGTCCCCCAGCCGCACTGAGGCGATCCTCAAAATCCCAGTCCCTGAGACTAAGAGGCAGTTGCAAGAGTTTCTAGGAGCTGTGGGGTACTGTCCATTGTGGAATTTGGGATTTGCAAAAACAACGAAACCCCTATATGCAAGTACTGGGGAAAGGAAAAAGAACTTAAATGGACTGAAGTAGAACAACAAGCGTTTGAATCCTTTAAAAAGTCGCTCATATGGGCAACCTCTCTTGCCCTACTAGACAGAGTAAAGCCCTTCCAATTGTCTATGTGAGGCCAGAGGCACAGCAAAAGAAGTGCTAACTGAGAACTTGCGGCCATGGAAGAGACCTGTGGCCTATCTTTCAAAGAAACTGGACTCTGTAGCTGCAGGATGGCTGAGCTGCATGCGAGCTGAGGCTGCCACGGCCATCCTAGTCATAGAAGCTAGGAAGCTTACACTGGGACAGGATATTGCTGTGGCAGGGGGACCTATGGTTGAACCACTCCTAACCAGTCCCCCGGACCGGTGGATCTCGAATGCCAGGACTATGCCACAAATCCCCAAGGTAGTGGCTGTGACCATGCCATCCCCAGTGTTACAGCCACAACCTACATACTCAGAAAATGATCTAAAGATAAGCCAAGAGCTGGCCTGCCAAAAAGACTGGGAGCATCCAGGGTGGCTGCTCCATCCTGATGGAAGAAGATTCATGCCAGAAGCTCTGGGAGAGATCTGATTCAAGGACTACATGAAGGTATGCATTTGGGATCCTCTCTAAACTGTCTCAGTTGCTTCTCAGGCACTTTTACATACCCAGGCTTGGACACTGGGTGGCAGATGTCACCCACCGTTGATTGCACTGTGCTCGGGTAAACAACCCCAAAAAGAAAAGGAGCAACCCCAACCACGAGCTCGAGGTAGTAGTCCTGGAGAATTCTGGGAGGTGGACTTTATGTATATCAAACTTAGAAAGTATGGCTACCGATATTTGCTGGTGTTCGTAGACACCTGTTCTGGATGGGTGGAAGCCTTCCCAACAAAGAAGGAAACTGCTGCCACTGTGTGTAAATTATTAGTAACTAAAATTGTCCCTAGATTTGGCCTTCCCACCACCTTGGGGTCCAACAATGGCCCAACATTTATTGCTCAAATTACTAAAGTCTTAGCAATGCTTCTAAATATTAACTGGAAGCTCTTCAGGGCAAGTAGAAAAAATAAACAGAACCCTAAAGGAATTGTTCGTTAAGTTGCATTTAGGACCTGGCGAGAACTGGGTTGATCCTTACTTTACCTTTTGCCCTACTTCAAGTCTGAAGCACTCCCTATGTGAAAAGCATGTCCCCATTTGAATTTATGTTTGGCAGACCTTCCCCGAATCCTCCCAAGATTGAAGGAAGTAGAAATAATGGAAGTCACTAATCGTTCCCTCATCGAGTGCCTGCAGGCTGTGCAACAGGTGAGAGACAAATCATCTGCTCTGACACCTTCATTTTGGGCCTAACCAAGGGAAAGGGAACAGGCAGCCAACAACGTGCAACCAGGAAACTGGACATGGGTAAAGAAACACCAACCTGACACCTTAGAACCTAGGTGGACTGGCCCATACCAAGTGATACTTACAACACCAACTGCTGTTAAAATAGTGGGGAGGGGGCCGTGGATTCATCAGTCATAAGTAAAAAAAAAAAAAAAGCCCACCCTGAGCATATCCTGAAAAGATGGACACCCAGAAAGACGGAAAATCCCTCAAAATTAAGGCTTTACAGAACTTAATTGTTTTTCTCCGAGTATTGCTGACAGCACCCAGTGTTTCCCCCAAGCAGAAACACATCTGTGGACTGCTATTCTAACCTCCAGCAGTGAATATGTAACCTCTTATACTGGGTATGACCCCCTGTTTTCATTTTGATTTGTTTGATTTGCTAGGAAAGAATTGGCATTCTGGATCCTTTAAAGGTAAAGGGCACAATGGGACCTATACTGGAATCCCGTCCTATGGGTGCGGAATACCCTCTATAGAAAGAAGGCTCCAAACAAACCATGTCTATATATGCCCGGCTCATGGACTCCCTAACTGCCAAGGGGAGGTACATTATCATTGTGCAGCTTGGGGTTGTGAAACTATCATTTTCAGGGTGGAAACTTGTTAAAGATGACCCTATTATTTTTACAAGAATGAGACTCACGTTGGAAGGGTTTGATCCCACTACGTGTATGGTTTCCAAATGTAACCCAATAAGAATTGGATTCAAGCGTTATTGGGTTCCCTGGGAAAACATGGGGAATTCAACATTATGTAAATGATAGAGATCCCAGGAAAACCTTTTCTATCCAGCAAAGTAAAATATGGCAACCTGCCATCCGTACAAAGGCCCAAACCTCGGGATAAATCCTGAAGAGCCACAGCTGGTGTCATTAAGATTCCTTTGCCGCACCCTCCAGACTCTCCAGTAACTTTCCCGTTCACTGCCAGCCCAACTCACAGGGCCCTTCTCATTCAGGAGCCACCTCAAGGTTCTGTGTTTGATTCTCGGGATGCTGTATTCCAATTTATGAACTCAGATCCTCACCTCACAGCTGATTGTTGGCTTTGTCTGAACCCTGCTTCCCTTTACTATGTAGGCACAGGTACAAATAGCACTATTGGTACAGAGTGTAATCCAATTAGAAATGTTAGTAAAAAGGATTACACAAAGCGGCAGTCTATAGGTGATGTTAGTATGGACTCAAGTCTAAGCTCCCTTTAAAAGATTTGCAAGGGCAAGGACTGTGTTTTTATTCATCTAAGTATCCCTTTAATATATCAAGATATCGAGATTTTTGCCTTCAAGCTGTTCCCATTGAACCAAATGTTGATCCTAATTTGTTATCTGCTCCAATGAGTACTTGCTTTACTTGTTCCACAGGACGAACACCCTGTCTCTTTTCCCCAGTATTAGTAGCAGACCCGGGTATTTGTGTACTAGTGCATGTTAGTCCTCAAGTGTACCTGTGTTCTGGTGAAGGAGGTGTAGGGATAACTTTGGAATTTCCGGATGAGTTCAAAGAGCCCCAGTATTGGTCCCACTGGTAACAGGGCTTGGGATTATGGGATTAGCTGCAGTCGGGTCAGTTGCTTTAATACAAGGAAACTTAAACTATCAGATTCTTAGTCAGCAAATTGCTTTAGATCTACAGGGATTAAAAAAAACCTGTCTCCCATTTAGAAAGATCCCTAGACTCCCTTGTGGCAGTTGTGTTGCAAACCCGCCGAGGGCTTGACTTGCTCTTTTGGAAACAAGGAATGCTGTGCACAGCATTGGGAGAAACTAATTCTATGCAAAGCATTCGGGAATCAATAAAGATAGATGAGCCCTGGTTAGGAAAGGATTAGAACAAAGAGTCAAGAAAAGAAATGGAGGAACCAATTGGTTTGAAAAGCTACTTAATTGGTCAGCCTGGCTAACTACCCTATGAACGGCCCTAGCCGGCCCCTAATCCTCCTCCTGCTAAGCCTCACATTTGGCCCAGTCATAACCAATAAGCTAGTGGCATTCCTTACACAGAAAGTACAAGCCACAAAACTCTTAGTGCTGAGCCCACCATACACTGGGCTGGCTACCGAAGATTCAATGATTTGAACTTGGCTAAGAACAGGAGAGAATATAGCAGCTCTGGGCAAAGCTTAAATAGCCTTGACAAGAGAAGTCATTTTGAGCTTTCAGAAGCCATTATGAATGGTAAATAAACTAGCTATGAACTGCCAATGAACTAGCTGATACTGGGGAGTTAGGCTGTGCAGACGTAGCCCAAGGGAACGTACAGAAGGAAATGGATGTTCAGAAGGCTTGCGAGAAGAACCAGAGCAGTTTTGGTTCAACTAAGAATGGCTAACCACAATACCCCGCTCCTGAGCTCTGCCTGCTTGCACACCTGCACATTGCAAAAGTATAAAAACCTTTGGAAAATTAGACTGGGGGGCCGCTCAGTCTCCCCTCAAGAGAGCTGATGGTCTGGTCCCTGCGCAGGAAATGAAACTTGTTCTGCTGAACTTTCCGGCAGTCTGGGCGGTTTGCTGTCTGGGAATGGAGTGTAGCTACAACAGACACAGGTGGTGCCATTCTGCCTGAGAGTGGAGTCACGTGGCTGGGAAAATGGAGGCCGCAGGTTGCGGCCTAGCCGAAAGCCAGCCTGGAGCCGGCCACCCAGCCAGAGTCCTGCCCAAACCAACAGGGGTGGACGCAGGCGCCCCCAGGCCTGCTGCTTGCCGGAGCCGCGGCACAACACTGTGTCCCAGTCTTGGCACAACAGACTCCATTTTGAGTCCTGCACCTCCATCTTAGCTCTCAAGGCTGAACCCTAACCGACCTCCCCTCCCCTGCTCAACCCCAAATTCCTGGAACCAGCTCGTCCCAAAGCCAGAATGTTTTCTGAAGATAATGGTCACTCCATCCTTCCTTGACATATAGATAAGATTAACGACCTTCTCCCTTCTGATGCACCTGTGTGTGCAGAACCTCACCAGCTATGATCCTCCCCAGCTGTGCCTGCCAACAGTGGGCATAAAAACGCCGCCAGGATTCTTTCCCCCGGCGCAGCTTCAATAGCTCAATATCCTGAGTTGCTGAACCCGCCCGCAAACTTCTCAATAAAGCCTGCTTCTAAAACTTCGTTAATTGGGTCTTTCATTCTGTTTTCACATCCAAATAGACCTTGTGTTTTGGTGCCAAAAACCCGGGATAGGTGTGCGGCTCCCCACTTCTTTTGGGGTCCCCTAAGAGCCACCCAAATCTCCAGGACCTTTAGGCACGGCGCTTGCCTACGTTCAAAATCAGTCTATGGCTGCCCTGATGAGTCTCTCCCTCTCACTCAGACCTTGTGAAAGAAAATACTTGTTTTTCTCTCCCAAGTTGCCTGGCCCCAGTCCCAGCTTAACAACCACGCACATTGGCTTCCAACGGGCATTTTTGATTTCAACGTTCTACAGGACCTGGACAATTTCTGCAGGAGGACTGGTAAGGATTCTGAAGTCCCCTATGTGCAGGCTTTTTGGGACTTGCGTTCCCGCCCTGACCTCTGTAGCCATTGTTCCGCCCGCCAAATACGGTTAGCTCTATCTCCTCAGCAGAAAGAACCTGCCATTCAAACCCCAGAAGATCCAGCCAAGCTCCTCAGTGCGCCTCTTCCGCTGCTCTATCAGTCTACCCCGCCCGCTGCGCCATCCCATCGCTCTCTCCTGTCCTCACCGCTTGCCTTTCATACCCGCTTCCACAATCCTCCAGCTGCCCTTTGTCCATTAAGAGAGGTTGCAGGTGTATAGGGACTCATTCAAGTCCACGTCCCTTTTTCCTTAAAGGACCTGTCGCAGATAGAGACCCACCTGGGCTCTTTCTAAGCAGAGCCCTCTAAGTTTATTAAAGAATTTACCTACATTTCCCAAACGTATGATTTAACCTGGCATGGCATCCAAATGATCCTTGCTTCTACCCTTACTGCCGAGGAACGTACACAGACAAAAACCACGCTATCGACCCTAATGTCCCCTTGGGGGCGCATGCCATCCCAATAGAGGACCCCAGTTGGAGTTACCAGCCCAGCCGGGCGTCTGATCTTCCTTATAGAAACCTCATGCTCAGGTACCTCATTAGAGGTCTGGAAACAGTCTCCAACAAGGTTGTCAACTATGAAAAACTGAGAGAAGTTACTGCTCTTTTTCTTAACCGCCTCCAGGAGGCACTCACAAAGTACACTCGTTTAGACCCAGGGTCTAAAAAGTGGGGCCTCTATTTTGGCCTCTCACTTCACCTTCCAGTCAGCCCCTGACATCAGAAAGAAAAGCTAAAGAAGGCTGAGGAGGGCCCTGAAACCCCTATGCAGGATCTGGTAAAAATGGCATTTAAAGTTTTCAACGCTTGGGAGGAGCCAGCTGAGGCCACTTGCCAGGTGAGGGTCCAACAGATGGTTAGCCTCCATTCCCAAGCCCTGGTAGCAGCCCTAAGGCCGGCAGGCAATCCCATCCATCGCCACGCTCCCCAGGGGAGCCGGCACCTACCGCCAGGAGCCTGCTTCAAATGTGGCCGGGTCGGCCACTGGGCAAAAGTTTGCCCCAATCCCAAGCCTCCTACCAAGCCTTGCCCGCAGTGCAAACAGCCAGGCCACTGGAAGTCGAACTGCCCGACCCTGGCTCTGCCACCGGCTCTGCAAAGCCGAGGTGCCGAGATCCTGGAAACTCCAGACACATAGCTGCAAGGTATGGAGCTGCTGGGGTTCATGGACTGAAGAGGCCCTGGCTCCTCGACTCCGGTAACCCTCGCCGAGCCCAGGGTTGTGCTCCAGGTAGCGGACTACCTTCTCCATTTCGCCCTCTCACTCAGGCCCTACTTCCCCTTCCCTCCCACTCTGCAGATCCTGTTACTGACTTAGCCCAACAACTTTCCCGCTCCTAGCTCAGTATGCTTTTTACCTCCCACTTACACTCCAACTTACACTGAACAGGAAAACACCCAGTATTGCTCTCTTCCTCAACAAAAATGGTGGGTACACAAATAGAACTTACTCATTCTCCCAAAGTTACAACAGGAAACAATCATCACCAATATTCACAATTCTCCACACATCGGGCCAAAAGCTCTCTACACGTTTCTAACCCCATATTTCACCCCACTGGACTATGGAGTACTATCAACACAGTACATGCAAAATGCAACATCGGTGCCCTCTCCAATAGCCAGAAAGCTCAACACCCTCATAAACAGCTCCACCAGATGTAAGGGCACCTACTGGGACAGGACTGGCAGATAAACGTTACCCACATGCCAAAGCATAAGCGGTTTAAGTATCTCCTCACTATGGTGAACACATTTTCAGGATGGATCAAAGTCTTTCCCACCTCCTCTGAGAGTGCAAGCATAGTCGCCACTCACCTTCTTCAAGACTTCATTACTCGTTTTGGCCAGCCTGCTTCAATTCAGTCGGACAATGGTCCAGACTTCATATCTATGGTGCAGCAGGCAGTTTGCGCCTCACTGGGCATCTGCTGGAAACTCCACGCAGCCTACACCCCCAGTCTTCTGGTAAGGTTGAACGAGCTAACAGTCTCATAAAACAACAGCTCACCAAACTCTCCCTAGAACTGCAACTTTCTTGGCCTCAACTATTACCCTTTGCTCTTATACTCGCCTTGGCGCAGCCCCTCAGGAGCCGTCCGGCCTCAGTCCTTTCAAAATACTCTACAGACAACCTTTCCTTTTCTCGCCTCTTCCTGCAACCGATTGCCCTCTGCTAGCTTTTTACCTTCCATACTTGTGCTTGCTCCACAACCTTCTTAGACAACACGCCAACTCTGCCATCCCTGAACCCTCTCTGACCTCTGCTGATCACCAAAAACCAGTGCATCCTGGAGATGCTGTGTTAATTAAATCCCTTGCACCCAAACCCTTAGCACCCCGGTGGAAAGGCCCTTACACTGTCCCTTACCACTCCCTCAGCAATCAAGGTTCTTAGACTAGATTCCTGGGTACATTTGTCCCGAGTCCAGATGGCAGTAAACTCTGACCATGGCTCCCAGTGGTCTGCTCAGTCTACTGGTCCTATGTCTCTCTGCCTCACTCACCTCACCAAGCCAGCCAGCTAAACGTAGTATAATTTCCCCTTTTGCCTGGCGATTTTACTTGACTGAAAACTATACCAATTACGCCTGCACTAAGTGTTATGATTATTTGCTGGCCACCGCTAACTGCCCACCCACAGGGGGCAGAGCACCCATATACTTAAATTTCACTGATTTTAAAACGCTTCCTGTATGACCAGAAGGCAACTACCCAATGTGCAAAAAAGTGAATGCAGAAAAATGTAGGGTGTCCTTGGTCTTCCTGCCAGATACATTACCTTTCCCTTCGTCCCCAGGGATGATTCTACTACCATCAATCTAAATACACTCTCACAATCCCAGACCCCTGGGATAGCCGGTGGACGTCTCCGGTTCCAGGAGCCTAGTGCACCACTCGCCAAGAGAAATTTCTGGACGCCAAACTGTATGTATGGAGGTCGCTACTCCAGGTCCAATCCACCATCCACCGTAATATTCAGATCCAAGACCTTCAACTCACTAACTAAATTTCTAAACCTTCTGAGTCTCCCTTCTCCTGGCTCACCCTGCTACAGCAGGGACTGGCCATCGCCACTTTGCTGGACTAGGCAACCTCTCCACCTGCTTCATGTGTGCGGCCCTAGAACGCCCTCCTCTGGTAGCAGTACCAGGTCCTGCCCTGTCATTTTCATCCAACGTAAAGACCACAAAAGCCATAACCATCCCCAACGTCACTCTGTACATCCAACCGGAAAACACTCAAGTGCCCTTTTGCTACTCCAATCCATCGACACAGACATGTAATGTCACTCAAATCCCCTCCAAACCACTAACAGGGCCAGAAAAAATTTTCTTTTGGTGCAACCATACACTCACTATGCATATAAACATCAATTCTACCTCTACCCATCACTCTGGTTCCGCAGCTCCCTATATACACTCCGGCTGAGTTCCAGGACAAATACATCCAAGTATACAGTCGTCAAACTAAAAGAGCAGTTTTTCTCCCGATAGCAGTGAGAATCTCCTTCGCCTCAGCAGCAATTGCAGTAGGACTCAGCGGCGGAGCCCTTGGACACTATCATCACAGCAGACAAGTTTACCGCATGCTTCCAGCTGGCAGTCGATGCCTCTGCCAAGTCTCTAGCCTCCCTGCAAAGACAAATAACCTCTGTTGCCCAAGTTGCCTTGCAGAACCACCGCGCTTTACCTGCCTCTTCCTCCAGGAGGAAGGCTGTTATTATATCAATAAACTGGGGATTGTGGAAACTAGAGTCCAGATCCTCAACAAGCTAAACCGAGAGCTGCAAAACAACAGATTCAGAACAGATGGATCTTCCTCCTGGTGGAACTCTTCTCTGTACTCCTTCCTAGCCCCCATACTAGGACCCATAATTTTAGTTATAATTTTGCTCTTAATTGCTCCTTGTCTCATCCAGCTCCGGCAAAGTCGACTCCGCGAAATTACCCGTATAGCAGTTCACCAGCAATACCAACCTCTCCACCCTGTGCTAGGCCGCAACTGTCAGTACTCTGCCTGAAAAGCCCCTCCCCTTGCTTTTTACCCACTACCCACAGGAAGCAGTTACAGAAATGGTTACATCCCTTTTCCCTATAGGGCACAGTCTAAAATGTCCGGTCTTGGCACAACAGACTCCATTTTGAGTCCTGCACCTCCATCTTATCTCTCAAGGCTGACCCCTAACCGACCTCCCCTCCCCTGCTCAACCCCAAATTCCTGGAACCAACTCGTCCCAAAGCCAGAATGTTTTCTGAAGATATGGTCACTCCACGCGTCCCTGACATATAGGTAAGATTAACAACCTTCTCCCTTCTGAAGCACCTGTGTGCGCAGATCCTCGCCAGCTTTGATCCTCCCCAGCTGTGCCTGCCAGCAGTGGGCATAAAAACGCTGCCAGGATTTTTTCCCCCTGCGCGGCTTCAATAGCTCAATACCCTGAGTTGCTGAACCCGCCCGCAAGCTTCTCAATAAGGCCTGCTTCTAAAACTTCGTTAATTGCATCTTTGATTCCGTTTTCACGTCCAAATAAACCTTATACACTGAGCCTCAAGAAGGCTTTGGGAGTCAAAATCCTCCCAGCCTCCAGGCAGCAGCCTCCCAGCCCCCTCACAAATGCAGCCCGGGAAGGCAGGCGAGTTCCCGGGAAAGCAGGCACGTCAAGTCCCGCACACCAGCAAGAAACGGCACAAAGACGGACACCAGCAAGAAACGGCGCAAAGACGGACACCAGCAAGAAACGGCGCAAAGACGGACACCAGCAAGAAACGGCGCAAAGACGGACACCGTGAATTCAACCCAACAAATCTCCCGAGGGTGGTGAGGTAAAAGGAGCCCAGAGGGGCCCCCAATCCGTGAGACCAACATGGGAGAGCCCACTCCTGGGGCCGGCTTACCTCATAGCTCCGAATCACACAGCTCCACTTCTTTTCGACCTCTCCGGGGACAGGTGTGCCTCGGTCCTTAGCTCCACGCGAAAAACAGCTCACGCCGAGGCCTGGTTTGGGATCCCCGTGAGTTTTATGAGCGGTTAGGGAGGCGTGGTCGATGACGTGGGTCGACCCCATTGGCTGAATTGTTGAATTGAATTCACCTGGCCTAGGTGAGCCAATGCAGGTACAGCGCCCACCCAGGCATAGCTCCCCCTCCTGGCTGGAAACCTGAACTTCTGAGCATGCAGTGAGCCACTGCTTCATGAGCCGGTAGCTTGGACCTCTGAGCATGTGTAATAGGCCTGCCAGTCCCTATGCTAGCTCCCTAACAGGTTTTCCAGCCAAAGGTCTGCCTTCTGGAGCTGTTCTACAGAAAGCACTTAGTTCCTGACCCCTACGCATTCGGGGTAATGGATGCCCTCGCTTCCGTGCTTGCTTCTATGTCATTCTGGAATGGTCCTTGTTTCACAGGTCGGCGAGGTCAGGAATTCTGGGCTGGTTGGCTACCACGCACAAAATAAATAGCCAACAGATTGAAATCTCAACCCCTATATTGGTTTATTATCGACCACACAAACTTGTCTTCTGGAACTTCCCTCCTAAATTTCTGAACCCTTGAACTCCTTGACACATGTACTTGGAAAGCAAGGATTCCAAACTCTGATCACCATATCTGACTGCTCCCCCAGTCCCTCTGCACTGTCAACCAGCAAAGTCGGGCCTCTCCATTTCTCAGAAGCTGCAGATTGTTACGTGACATCACCCTGTGTTTAAATGTTAGTGATTATGCCGTTTAAAAAACAAATGTGTGAGCCAACTGGGGGCAAACAAGACTCGTTTGAAACACCAGCTCTGTCTCCTCTAAGGGCCCGTGTACAACTGCGACAACACAACAGTGGGTCCTGCTGGGTCTCCATTAGCATCTGGGAGGAAGGTTATTTATTACAGGGAATCCTACCTTTGTCCCTTGGTGTTAATTGCAGACTCACTGGGTGACGGATTCACTTTGTCAAACTCCGTTTGGTATTGCTCCATCCCTCCATTATTCTCCCTAATGACAAAAATAATTAACACATTCATATAAAAGCACAGGATGAGGATAGCTTTAATTTATGCATCTAGTTCAGGGTCATCCCTCTTATCAATATGTGACAATCTAATGAGGCTTAATTAAAAAGTAGCAGTGAAGCAATTTAGGAAACTGAGGGATTGTCACGAGTCCTGGTTGTGACAGCATGTTTTGTGCACCATGGAAGATAACAGATTTGTCTTCTGTGGTATCTCATATCCATCATCCCCAAACTACCTGCTCTTAGGGGTAGAGAGAGCGAGCTTGTCTTTGAAAAAAGTGCCTGGGTTTGGTAGCTGCTCACAGGATGGCAGGTGTAATGTATTATGAGAACTTAACAAGGCTCTGAGAAGATGGCTATTGGAAGGTCTGGCTGGAGGGCAAGGTCATGGCCCTGAAGGATTCAGGATCCAGAAGTCAAGTCAGAACTGGATGCCAGAGACTTTCTCAATCCAGCCCTCTTTGCCCCTCCCCTAAGGCCAATACATTTCTAAGGGTTATGGATTCTACTTCAGAATCTTTCTCAAACCCAGGGCCCTCTTCACCATTATTGTCTAGACCTGGTCACCTCTTGCCTTATAAATAAAAATATGGGTTTATTGTAAGTCTGGGTCTGTTAGGTTTCTCGGGTGGGAAATGTCTCGGTCCTTGGCTACACACTGGAAAGAAATTCACACCAAAGTCTGGTTGGTAATCCGAGTGGGTTTATATACATGAGAGAAGAAGGTTCCGGCGTTACACTAAACTGAACACGGGCACCCTTATGACACTGCACACTCAGCCCTGCTGAGTGGAAGGCAGAGAAGCAGCTGAAGGGAAGGGGCGGCGGTCTCCAGATTCCAGCCTTTTAAGGGTTTTCAGCTGGGAGGCGTCAATTAAGCTCTCCTGGCTTGGGCTTAGCCCGCATTGGCTTCCAACCTCCTGTAGGGGGCCCCCTAAGCATGGAGAGGAACAACCCCTTGTCTTGCTACCTAACCGGTCTACATTCCTGCATGGCTACTTTGAGATGGAACTAGCCCCTTTAGACAGCCTGAGGGGTTCACCAGGAGACACGGGCCCCAGTGTTCCCTGTGACCACCTTAAACCTTAAACTACTGTTGGAGTTTATATTACCTGTGTGGGTCTGTGGGCATGGGACGTTTCCATGCCAGAGACCTGAAATTACACAAATAGGCATCCAGAACAGAACTCATACAGGCTCTAATAAGATGCTCGGATGCTTCTCGCTAGGATGAGAATTTAACGAAGTGTGTGAGCAGTTCAGATCTTGTAAGGGAGAACAGGTCAGTAGGGTATCCAGAGAAGAGAGCAAAGGTCAGGGGAAAGGGAGGGGGCCCACAGACATCTGTGCTCTGTGTTTGGCCACAAGACAAGAAACCGGGTCTCCTTGCAAAAGAAAGCAGAACAGCAAGTCCCTCAGAACTACGACATATTTAAACATGACCTATACAACACTCGGCTCTAGGAGGCGCCTTGGAAAACCATAAAAGCCCTAAAAGAGGGGCAAGGAGGAAGCCCAAGTCTTTGATTTTCCCTGCTGTGCTTTCAGTGTTGAAATGTCTGTGCACGGAGCCTTTGAAATTTCAGAATCAGAGAGTGGATTCACAAGCCAAGCTCCTGCTTTATTCTTCAATGCATTTGGGCCCAGCTTCTCCTTGGTGAGACATGTAACAGAAATTCTGGACTTAGGAGCCACTTGGTCCTTGGACACTAGGAGATTTCAGTGGAATCTGAAACAGGGCTCTAACCACCAGCTGGACCGGCCTAGGAAGCCCAAGTATTCATTCTCCCAAACACCAACCTCCCGTTGCTCTTCATCTGCCTGCACCTTGTTCAGCTTTAGTTGTCCGTGGAAGCGTTTGGCACCCATCTGATGCTTCGGAACCCAGAAAGGAGGAAAGGTAAAACTGGGATTCAAATGAAACAGACTTAAGCAGGACCATAGCCAAGATGTGCCCAGGGCTCCTCGCAGCATTTGTCACCTTCATTTCCCTCTTCGGACTCAGACGTGGCAAGGTTCAGAAACAAGCTTTACCAGAAAGAACAGCTGTGAACCCAGCCTGCTTCCAAGTGAGAAAAAGCCCTTTACACATGAGTTCCTGAGGTCAGCCCAGCCCTGTGCGTCCCCACCCCTCCCAGAGTCCCTGGCTCTCTGGCGAAGCATTAAAGCAAGTGGAAGCAGAGATTTGCTCAGAATAAAAAAATCGTTTTTCACAATAGCACGGCACGTTCTGGATGGCAATCACGGCTGCACAAACCATATCCGTCCTCCAGCCATAATGTTGGCGCCTCAGTGACCATGCACATACATTGTGTGGCGAGACTCAGAGCCTATTCCATTTGTGGTCAATTGTTTCCTCCCTCTCCATACTTTGCACTTAGGAGACATGCTCTCTGGAGGTGGTTGAGGCTTGTCTTGTCACCAATAATCATCTCCTACACCTTCCTTTACAGTCACTAATTTGATGTGCTCACTCAAAGAAATGCCAATAATATGAGGTTTCAGAGGAGAGCTCCTAGAGCTCCCCCAGACAACAAGGAGGCCGAGTGTCACCGTCATTATCCTGAGCTGGGAGGGGGCACTAGTGTTCTGGAAGCTGGGGATCCGTCACTGCCTGCCCGCCGCACAGACAGAGCAGGTGCTGGTTATAATTGCTTCTAGACGTCCTGCCATGCTGAGTTGAAAGTCAAACCCGTAAACGCTGCCCGACTACAATAACACTGGAGTACACAGACATTTCTGCATCATTGCTGGGTGAAAATATACTGAGTGGAGTTGGATGAGATGGCAGCAAGTGCCTAAGGAGGGGATGCTGTGGGAATACCAACAAGAGACTGTCAGTCGCCGTTTCCTCCTCTCTTCTGCTTTTTACTCCCTTTCTTTCAGGCCCAAAGGACATGACAAATATGTAAGGAAACAAATTTGTTCATTTTTAGAGGAGTCTCCCACCCCACCCCACCCCACCCCACCCCACCCCCATCCAACTCTGGCCTCCTTTGAGCAAGCCAGTAGAACTTTTTTTTTTTTTAAACCTGGCTTCTACTATGGCAATTTCCGGAGTTGCTATGTGGCTGTGTTTAAAAGTCGCCTTTGGGATCCAGAGCACAATCCTTGTCACAAAGGCATTCTCCCAGTCCCAAATAGCAATGCGACCTCCTTTCAGAAGGTTGTTCTTGTTTCTGTAGACCCAGAAAGGAGTTCAAGCTGTTGATCTTGACCGTGGTTGTCAAGTCAGCCTCTCATGGGCACCTCATGGGAAGCGGAGCAAACTATGCCAGTCTGTGCTATCACCAGGGCTGGGAAGGGAAGCCAACCGTGGAGGGCCATAGGTCGATGTGTGGATGGAGATAATCAGGTCTTTCGTCCTTATTCTATTTCAGTCTGGAAACATCACTGAAGCCTGCTCAGTGTCATAGCAACACACAAACTTTCACTGACAGTCTGGGGCACATTGGCTGCAAATCGAACCCGGGTCTTCCCGGTGAAAGACGATGAGAGATCTACCACTGAAGCACCGTGACCCTCACCTCAAACCAGGGCAGTCATTTCCCACAGATCTACCAGAGTTCAAACCAGACCACAATGCGTGATGACTGAGATTGCCACCAGAATCTGATACTGATGCAGAAAAAAACCTAACTACCATTTTATTGACTCCCACTCATACCGGCCCAATAGGACAAAGAACTGCCCCTTTGGGGTTTTGAGACTTTAAATCCTTACAGTAGCGGTTCTCAACCTGTGGGTCGCGACCCCTCTGGGGATCAAATAACCCTTTCACAGGGGTCAACCAATTCATAACAATAGCAAAATTACAGTTATGAAGTAGCAATGAAAATAATTTTATGGTTGCAGGTGACCACAACATGAACTGTATTAAAGGGTGGTGGGGGCATTATGAAGGTTGAGAACCACTGCCTTACAGAAATAGACAATCTCATATTTCTCCCACGGACGGGCTAGTCAGTTCAAACCCCCGACCTTGCGATTAGCAGCTTAATGCACAGTCCACTACACCACCTGGGCTCCTAATGCTATAATAAGAGATACTATTGTTAGATCTCTCCTGGGAGAGATATACCTCAGGCCTTGGCTTCGCGCGAGAAAGAATTCAATTCGAAGCCTGGATTGTGATCCAAGTGGGTTTTTTGAGAGAAGAAGTTTCAGGTTTACACAGGCACCTCGGGGCCCCTCACGGGGCACAGCCTACCTAGAAGCTGCTAGAGAGAAAGTCACTCAGTGGGCTCCGGGATCCTGCCTTTTTTTCTTTTTAAAAAAATCGTTTTATTAGGGGCTCATACAACTCTTATCACAATCCATATATACATCAATTGTGTAAAGCACATTTGTACATTCATTGCCCTCATTATTCTCAAAACATTTGGTCTCCACTTAAGCCCCTGGCATCAAGTCCTCATTTTTCCCCTCCCTCCCCGCTCCCCCATCCCTCAAGAAACCTTGATAATTTGTGAGTGGTGATACTGAGAGGGTTGTGGGAGGGTGGATTGGAAAGAGGGAACTGATTACAAGTATCTACATGTGACCTCCTCTCTGGGGGACAGACAACAGAAAAGTGGGTGAAGGGAGACATCGGAGCGGTCAAGATCCTGCCTTTTCAATTCCTCCATAGGGAGGCATGGTTGACGGTCATGGTCAACCCCAATGGCTGGATTGAATTCACCTTGCCCAGATGGGCCAATCCAGGTGTAATGCCCACCTAGGTGTACCACCCCTTCCTGGCCGGAAGTTTGAACCTGAGCATATGTAATGGATGACCCAGTCCCTATGCTAAACCACCTAATAGTATTTGCAAGATGCCAAGCACCGTTCTAAGCTTTTTGTGTATAATAATTCAATTATTCCACTTAACAAGCCTATGTGTGGACTCTA
This sequence comes from Tenrec ecaudatus, assembly GCF_050624435.1. Taxonomy (NCBI): domain Eukaryota; kingdom Metazoa; phylum Chordata; class Mammalia; order Afrosoricida; family Tenrecidae; genus Tenrec; species Tenrec ecaudatus. The sequence continues at coordinate 447,176 of NW_027459065.1, read as the reverse complement.
TTTGGCCTCCTTTTACAGATGAAAAATCAGTGGCACAGGATGATAAAGTCATGAGCCTAGGACCACACAGTGAGGAAGTGGGAAGGAGAGATTTGGACCCAGGCTGCAGAGCCCATGCCTTGGGTGCCTACAGCTGCCATGTAGGACACAGAAAAGCATGGAGCAGACTCGGCGTAAGACATTAGGGAGTTGGGAGGACTGTAGCATGGATGTATGTGCTATGACTTCATGAGAGTAGCTGCTACTCAGATCCAGAAGAGAATACAAGCCTTTTGCAAAAATTATTTTTGCCAAGAGAGGGTGGAAAACTGCATCTTGTGCGAAATCCCCCCAACCTGCACATGTGCATAGCTATTTCAGAAGGTTCCAAACAATGTGTGCTGTGTGGCAAACCAAACTGAGCTCAGGGGGAGCTGGTCTGTGGGTTATGTTAGCCAGAAAGTGAGCAGTTTGAACTCACCAGCCACCACTCCAAGGGAGAAAGAGGAGGCTTTCTGCTCCCATGGACTTACAGCCTTCGAAGAGGCAGGGAGCATTTCCATGCGTCCTATGATTAGGATCTCAGAGGGTGAGGGTGGAGTTGGTTGAGACCTGTCTTCAGGGCATTTCCCAGAAGGGCTTCCTGCAGTGGCTCTGCCTTCAGGAATGTCTGATGACCTTGAGGGCAGCAAAGTCCTAAACACACTCGGGCAGTGGTTCTCAACCTTCCTAATACAGGTCCTCTTGTTGTGGTGATGACCCCCTCCCCCAACCATTAAATGATTTTCTTGCTACTTCATCACTGTAATTTTGCTACAGTTATGAATTGGGTGAGCCCTGTGAAAGGGTCATATGACTCCCAAAGGGGTCGCAACCCACAGGTTGAGAACCACTGCACTAAGGGTTCCCCTCCCAGACAGCCCTACCAGTGTCTGGTGTGCATAGTTCTGTGAGGTGAGAGAAATGGACTTAGTGTCTGCTTCTGGTGACAGTTGATGTGGGTGGGCTTTCTCCCTATGTCAAATCCCTCTCAAGCCATTTGTCACCACAACAGAGGGAGCCATGCACAAAAAAGCAAGAAGAGGATGCAGCACAGCAAAACAGCAAGCAGAACAAAGATTGAATAAGCACAATTCACTTCAATCATGAATCAGGTGCCCTTGAGATGTGAGGAAGACCCCAGTCTAGTGACATTAGATCAGGTTTAGGGATTGAGTGAAGCGACCCCTCTTGGCTCCCCTCAGCCCCTATTTTGCTTTCCCACTGACCCTGACCCTTGCATCGTGATTGGTCCTTATTCCAGCATGATGGTTGGTTTCATAACCACGGCATATGGGAATGTGTTAGTCGATAGGTTATACTGGCACAGCCTCTGGAATGGGTAAGTGAGGAGGCGATTTGGGCTCGCTCATGCAGACCTCTAGTTGTCCTTGACATGCCTGGTAGAATGGATCATGTGAAGTGATTTGAGATCGGCGTTGAGATCTGATAGGTCATGCAGACTTCTAGCTGTTCCTGGCAGTACCCTATTTTAAGGAAACAGAATGTTTGACGTTTAAGTCGTATTTGAGCTTAAATTTTGAGCAATAGGCTGTGGCTCACAGTGAGAGTCTATGTGGAGACCCTACATCCATTTTGAGGGGCCACAGATTCAGCCACCATTGAGTTCTTTCTTACTGCTGACTGGCAGTGGAAAGCTTGTCCCTCAGGCAGTGTGCTTGCATCCACTCCCCGGGCCACACTCAACGATATACGGTAGTGTGCATATCCCAATGAAGGTCCCGCTCATGCTCTCACAGGCCCTCCTGAAACTCCATGAATTGATCTGTCTTCAGTCACAATTTTGTGACAAAGTTGTTTGTTTTCTATGTCTTATTTAAGTTTTCAGGAGCCCAGGTGGTAATGCTGGATAGTGTTGGACTATTAAGAGCAAGGTCGCTGGTTCAAAGCCACTAGTCATTCCACAGGAGAAAGATGAGGTTATTGCTTCCTGTAAAGGTAGCAACTTCAGGATCCCTACACAGAGTCACTATGAATCAGAGTCAGCAGGACAGAATGGGTGTCATTTTATTTAAGTCACTGTGGCTGTGGGTCCTTCCGACACCATTGTGGCCTCATGCGGATGCTCTCCTTCATCCAGAACAGCAGTTTGTGCCTTTTTCTTGTGTAAAACTTAGCAAAGGAGTTCCTAATAAAATATAGTTGGATTGGGAGTCTTTTCCCCCTCAAAACAAAGTAAATACAAAAATAGAAACGAGACTATGGTGCTAATAACCAGTTGGAGAGTTGAGAGAGCTGAACTCTCAATCCTGATAGAAACCCATTGTGACTGAGCACCTGCTCAAGGTCATCCACAGCCTATGAGGTTGAGCCTATGTGTTGGGGAGTAATTGTGTACATAAAGTTAACCATTTCTCTTTCTAAAGATTCTGTCTAAAGCTTACTTTAAATAATAAGTTTTCCCCTGGGCTAGGTAAAGTTCAGGGAGTTTAACCCCCTAGTATCCACCCCCTCTCAGCATTCATCATGTTAGGCCAGAGGAGGCGAATCACACCCACTACCCAGGGAGCACTGCTTCCAAAAGCACATTGCCTGTGCCGGGGCAGAGGGGAGGTACCCGGACCAGAAATGCTGACAGAGTGGAACCAGAGAGCTCAGCCCCCAGCTTCCCGAGGGAGCAGCTGTGATGGTTCACTTCTGGATGAATATGTTTAAGCAAAGGCCAAGGGCATGACTTGGGCAGCACGAAAAGCAGATGTGCAGAGGTTGTTCACTGCATTCCAGAAGTTCACACACTCTCCGGAGGCTCCTTGGCTCAATGGCAGGAAGTCATTGGTGGCTTCCACCTTCAATCCCAAAAGGTCACTGCCGTCCAGTGGATTCCAACCACAGTGACCCTGTATGGAGTTTTCAAGACTGTAAATGTTCATGGGAGCCAGCAGTCTCATTGTCCCCCTTGGGACAGGGAGCTAACAGCCCGTTTTGCCACCAGGGCTCCTTCCTCTCTAATTCTGGATCCAGTCCCTCTGAATATCCTGCCCTGCCCTTTTCTAGGCTTCTAAAATGCGTTCCACGCTGCTTATGTTAGTCTGGGTGCATTCGAGAAACAAATCCACAGAAACACGTATGTATAAGAGAGTTGTATGTAAAGGGTGAGTGCACATCAAGAAAACATGCTCACATGTGCTTATGCACCCGCTTTGTCTTCAGCGATCATGTTGGTGTAGGCTGGTGTGCTTTTTCCATGTGGACTTTGTTGTTTCTTATCTACATGGCCCCCTGTTTATCTTCCAGCCTTTAAGACCCCAGATGCTATATGCTTTGATAGCCGGGCACCATGGTGCTTAACTACTACACCACCAGGGTTCATTAGCATGTGACTTATCTCCTGTCATTCACACTAGATGCTCAAAATAGCAGGAGACCAGGTTTCTCCTTTGTGGCCACACCAGGTACTGACAGAACCAAGAACAGAGACACAGTTATATATCTTGACTATCATTTGCATATTATATGCCAGGAATCCCTAGGAAGTGTCTTGGAATTGTTCTACTCTGGTTCAAATTTCACACACCCTCCCAGTTTCCATACTGACTCTGCCAAACCCCTAGTAACTGATTTGCACCTCCTATCAACTTGGAGAAAACACCCTAGGCATGATATAGAAGTGGACATGCTTGGTACCCAGAAAACCTGTTCAGTGTTTTGAGGGCGGCTCAGCAAACAAAATGGGCACAGTGATTAAGCATTCAGCTGCTAACACAACACTCAACTCTGTAGTGGTTCTGCAAGAGAAGGATATGGTAGTTGACCCCCCCAAAAGAGTTACAAACTTGGAAACCCTACAGGTATTTGTATAGGGTCGCTATGTGTTCCAATTGAGATGATTGTCATAGGTTGGGTTTGGTTCAACCCGTCTTACTGAGGAGACTCCTTCTTTACACGCAATCAGTTACTTTAGAGGAAAAAGACATGCCTGTCCCAGAACAATCCAAGGACTGGTAAAGGCAACACCCACAAAGACACTCCCTCTGCCTGCCTAACTCTAAAATGCTGCCCATAAAACACTCTGCCTGGTAATATCTGGGCAGCACACTGGGAAGGTGCAGCAAATGTGTGTTGAATGTATGAGGCCATTTCATAGTTTGGTTGCACGATCAGGGTGTCTGTCATAAAGCCCATCTCTTTGACTCCACCTCTCAGCAGAGATGAACACAAGCTTCCCGTTTTTTGCTCGGCAATGTCCTTGTCAAATAAAAGTTCCTTGTAGATCAGTAACTTGCCACAGAGCAAAAGATATGGGAAGAGGCTCATCTTTCTCCTGGCTATGAAATAGAATGGCAAGCCCCTCCCTTCAACACACACACACACGCACGCACACACACACACGCGCACACACACACCCCTGCCTTACAACTACATTCGGTTGATTAGCAAACAAAGCTCTACAACCCAACTATGTGTTTTTCTTCTCCAGAGGAATGACGGACTTATATACCCTGCATTGTCTTTTTTTTAATGGAATTGCCCCAGTTCTCCTCACCTTTCCTTAGATAGTGCAGTGAACTATTAGATGACTGCAGGTATTGAAAACTAGTATTGATTTCCAGTTTGTGTCACCTTTGGCTTTTAGCACCCTCCACTTCTCTAGTAAGCTTTCCATTGCTTTGGGGAAATTTTCTCTCTCTGAATTTATTATGTGAGGGTGGTAGTGTAATAATCAATGTGCCTATGGAGGACTATCCTTCATGACCTAAACTCATTAAGGGGCAGTGCCTGATGGAGCATCAGGTTGGAGGAAGGCCTATTAACAACCTGCATTATACAGATGACACAATTTTGCTGAAAATGAGAAGGACTTGATTCACGTGCTGATGAAGATGAAGGATTAAAGCCTTCAGTTTGGATTATGACTCAATGTAAAGAAAGCCCAGACCCTCACAACTGGACCTATTGATAACATCATGATAAATGGAGGAAAGATCGAAATTGTCAAGGATTTTGTCTTGCTTGAATCCACAATCAATTCTCATGGAAGCAGCAGAGAAGAGAACAAATGACACATTTCACTAGTCAAATCTGCTACACGAGACCTCTTTAAAGTGTTGAAAAGCAAGAGATTACTTTGAGGACTGGGGCGGGTTGACCCAGGCCATGGTATTTTCAACTGTCTCATATTCATGTGAAAGTTGAAACCTGAATAAGGAAGACCAAAGAAGAATAGATATATTTGATTAGTAGTGATGTAAAAGAGTAATGAATGTACCATGGACTGCCAAAAGAACAAACCCATCTAACTTGGATGAAGTACAGCCAGAATGTTCCTCAGGGCAAGGATAATGAGACTTCGCCTTAACTTTGACATGTTGTCCGGAGAGATCAGTCCCTGGAGCAGGACATCGTGTTCTGGAAAGTAGAGGGGCAATGAAAAAGAGGAAGGCCCTCAACAAATGGGATTGACACAGTGGCTGCAACAATGGGCTCAAACTTAAGAACAACGGTGAGAATGGTACAGGACCGGGCAGTGTATGACTTTGTTGTATGCATGGTCACAATGAATCCAAACCCTCCCTATGACACTGAACAACAACAACAACAACCTGACTGAATCCTCTAGGAGGACTCTTGAATGTGAGAAAAATGGAACGAAGCCAGAGGAAGGATTGGAGGATGTCTTAAGTTCCTGTCTTAATCTCCTTAACCAAAAATTATCCAACAAGTCAGTAGCCTTAAAACACTTTTCCCCCTGCTTTGGAGCTTACAGGTTCAAATTTGGGGTGCGACTCTAGGTCAGGGTCCTTCTTTGTGGATACCAGAAAGTTCCTTGGCATTCCTCGCTATCTTTCTCCCCGTACTGTGTGTTACTGGGTCTATCCTGGCCTTTAACTCAGAAGTGTTTAGGTTTAGGCTCAAGCCTATTCTCATATGGCCTCATTTATTTTAACATTTTATTAGGACTCATACAACTCTTATCACAATCCATACATATTCATATATCAATTGTATAAAGCACATCTGTACATTCTTTGCCCTAATCATTTTCTTTTTTTTACATTTTATTAGGGGCTCATACAACTCTTATCACAATCCATACATATACATACATCAATTATATAAAGCACATCCGCACATTCCCTGCCCCAATCATTCTCAAAGCATTTGCTCTCCACTTATGCACTTTGCATCAGGTCCTCTTTTTTTTTTCCTCTCTCTCCCCGCTCCCCCCTCCCTCATGTACCCTTGGTAATTTATACATTGTTATTTTGTCATATCTTGCTCTATCCCGAGTCTCCCTTCCCCCCCTTCTCTGCTGTCCATCTCCCAGGGAGGAGGTCACATGTGGATCCTCGTAATCAGTTCCCCCTTTCCAACCCACTCACCCTCCACTCTCCCAGCATCGCCCCTCACACCTTTGGTCCTGAAGGTATCATCCACCCTGGATTCCCTGTGCCTCCAGCCCCCATATGCACCAGTGTACAACCTCTGCCCTATCCAGCCCTGCAAGGTAGAATTTGGATCATGGTAGTTGGGGGGAGGAAGCATACAGGATCTGGGGGAAAGCTGTGTTCTTCATCGGTACTACCTCGCACCCTGACTGACCCATCTCCTCTTCTAAACCCCTCTATGAAGGGATCTCCAGTGGCCATACGGCTTCATTTATATTACAAAAGAACTCTCTTCTTTTCAAACAGGATCATGTCCACCAAGGTTCAAATTTCTCACATATTTTGAGGGGGCTACAGATCAATCCATAATGGTTCTTTTGGGTAGCTGTAACAAATGGCTACCAATCGAGTGACTTAAACAGCAGGCATTTGTTCTCTCACTTTTCTGAAGGACAATGGGTTAAAATTAAGGTGTGGGCAAGATTCATTCCTTCTGAGAACTCTGAAGGAGAATCAAAGTAGCCTCTCTCTGCTTCCGGTCACTGCTGCTAATCCTTGATATTTCTTGGCTTATAGATGCACTGATCCAATCTCTGCCAGTGTCTTCACACGGGGTCTCTGTGTGCCCACTCCTCTTCTTATAAGAACACACCAATCAGTGCATGTAGTATCCATCTGAAATCTAAACCCAGAAAGATGGAGCTCTTGAAATACTTATCTAAGCACATCTGCCAAGACCTCCTCTCCAAGTAAGGCCATAGCCTCAGGTCCCATGTGAACATGAATGGGTGTGTGTGAATGTGATTTAATGTACTACAGAGGGCACGCTTTGGCCTCAGGAGGAGTGTTTCGCCATTACCTGCTTCACAGCCCTGAGATTGCCCAGGCATTTGCCACATTTTCTTGTCTTCCCAACATTTATCCACCATTAGGCCTTTTCCCCTAAGTTAGTCAAGCATCAGTTTCTGTCACTTGTGATCATGACCCTCCCTCCCGCCCAGGTCACAAATTTAAAGTGACACAGGCAGTTTCTTTAATGGGCACTATGTTATCCTGACTAGCAAGCATTGCTAAGGAGGGAGGATGAATCAGGGAGAACCCGCTTGCTTCATCTAGCTTCGGGGCAGTCCACAGAGGATTGATCCCTGAGCCACTAACGAATTTTGCAACTGTCACAGAACAATGCAAATAAGTAAGATCCACATCTACTGAACACCATCATGAGGTCAAACTGTGTGTAAATAAATGCCTGTTTCAAAGAGTGAGTAAATCCTAAGGTAAGGAGTGACAGGGCTTTGTTGCCAGTATGTTAACCAACTGCACCACCCAGGGACTCCTCCATGTGACTAAAGAATTTCTTAAGGACTTCCCCCACAGACCCAAACCAAAACCAAATCCACTGCCATGGGGTTGACCTCATATATGGCACAATAGACTGGCTCTGCTGATTTTCAGAACTGCACATCTTTACGGGAGCAGAAAACCCTCATCTTTCTCCCAAGGAGTAGCTGGTGGGTTTGAACCATTAACTTTGCCATTAGCAGCAGCCCAACTATTAACCCAATATACCACCAAGAGTGGTTCAATTTGGAAAAATAGTATGTGATCACCTATCTATGAAGGGAAACCCCTCTCATAGAGTGCACTTACACAAATGAGAAAGAAATGAGTCCCCAAATGCCCGTCTTAATCAACAATCTGGGGAAGGGTGTTCTGGGAAGCAGCTTTCAAATGTGCCTGGAGATTATAAAATTAATCAACCTAATCCCTGTTTTAAAGAGCCCTGGTGGTACAATGGCTAAGGACTGGGTGGCTAAACAAAAGGCTGGTAGTTTGAACCTACCCATGGGCTCTAAAGGGGAAAAGACTTGACGAGCTGGTCCCATAACGATCTCAGCCTAGGACACCTTTGGGGGCAGTTCTACTCTGTCCTGTAGGGTCACTATGAGCTGACATCAACTTAAAGACACACAGCACGTTTGACTCTACGTCATTTGTTGATAGAGTTTGTGCAGAGCATTCTGAGTAGAAAACAGACTCAGGGGCATCTGACATCAACCAGCAACAGTCTCTTTCCTTGAGAAAGACTGTGGAAAGGGATGAAGAGGGAGCTTCCAAAAGCGTGTGGGAAAATGATACGAAAAAATAATGGAATTTTGCCATGAGCTTTTTGAAGCTCTCTTCATGAGAGCTAGTCCTCCATGGAGGTTTCTAGAAAAGTGAAACATGAAGGAAGAGGCTGGTAAGTCCCACTGAACAATTCCAGGGGAGATTGGGTCTTGACTCAGAGTACTTGAGCATTCTGGCTTATTCCTCAAAGTAGCAAATCAGACTAGACCAGGTTCTGAGACTCAGGGAAGGCAAATAAGACACACCAGGCCCATGATTCAGACTTATGGGGAAAGTCACACTGGAGAGGGAAGGCCTCTTTACCTTGTGTGCCTGACAAGTGTCTCATTTGCATCATCTAAAACCCAGCCCTGGAAAAAAGGCTAACAGTACCAGCTTCAAACTTGTATTTGAATCTTGTCTCTGTCACTTATTAACTTAGCCACCTTAAATCCCTTCCTCTAGTTTTCCATCTGTAAATGAGGCATAGTTCCAATCATAGGGCCTTCAGTAAATGGCTATTATTAGCTAGGCATGCACTCCTGTGATCTAGGCGAGAGTTCTCAGCCAGGTTTTTGTGGGAGCTTGTTCTTCAGGGTATTGTCATAGATGAGTGTGTCACCCAGATTCCTCTCAGGGCCAAGAGACTGATTTCCCCAGCTGCCGAGAGAGCCACTGATAGAAAAGGTCCCAGCTGTCTGGCCCCTATCAGGATTGCCTCAGCTGATGAGAGCTCATCCAAGGTCTGCTCCTTCCCCAAACTAACCTTCATCCAACGACTTGTCAATGTAGGGGTATAAATGGCATAGTGGAGGCATTTGACCCCCCTGTAACTTCACAAAAGGCAATGGAGGAAAATCAAGATAAACAACCCAAGGCTGATTCCTATGAGACAGAGATCAAAATGCCTCCGCCCTCCTTTCTTTTCACAGTTTCTGACACCACCCATCCCTACCATGACACTCTCTTCTTCTCTGCTGGGTTTGATAATCCTTAAGTGGCAATGGCCACACAGAACTCGCAAACAATACTTATGTTTCTGGGGTTAATTGGGGACCTAGCAGGTGACAATTCAGGATCAGAAATGACTGGGGATATAGTTCTTCCAGTCAGGACAGTCTCTTCCAAGTGGTGCCCAGAGGCAGAACTTTTTCTGGTCCTTGGCCTCTGCCCTGCAGCTCCTTGACCTCTGCTCTGCTTGGGACCGTGTGCAAAGTTCTTTCAGCTCTGCTGATAAGTGCGTTGAGGCAGCCCGCTTTGTCTGGAAGCCTTGGCCCAAAGACACTCAGCTTTCTCATTCTGTGTGCTGGCGAGCTCCCTGTTCTGGGGTCTTGGTGCTGCTGCCTCTGCTTCCATGAGCTATTTATCTGCCACTGTTTTTCATTGTCTCCTGATGCATCCAGTGTCAGGGATCTCTGTCTCCTGGACAGAGGTGGTGCTCAGAGTAATAATCCTGGGTCCAAAGAGCACACTCCACTGCTGGCTCGTCTTTCTCGGTGCTCTTGAAACTCCACTTTCTGTTTCTGAGTTAACTCACCCAGGATGACCATACCGACCAATCCCCACATTAGCGGTCTACAGGTCTTATTTGAATGGTCTCACCTCTTCGAGGATGCCATGCACTTTACTGATATTATTAGCATGCTATCTACTTCCCTCGGTGGCATAGTTCCACCCTGTCATTGGTAGGAGTTACAAAGACTATAGCTAGAGGAGAACTAGTAAGCAATTCGCTGCAACGTATTAGGCTACAAAGTCCCAGGCTACTGGTCACCACTTGGCCAGGTCCCAGTTACAGAGCTCCCTGTGATGGCTCCTTTTGCATAGCAATGTGGCGAGGCTATGGTGCCCAGTTTTTTTGTCAAACAAGCATTCATCTATTTGCTCTTGTTTTTTAAACATTTTATTAGGGGCTCATACAACTCTTATCACAATCCATACATATACATACATCAATTTTATAAAGCACATCTGTACATTCTTTGCCCTAATCATTCTCAAAGCATTTGCTCTCCACTTAAGCCCTCCGCATCAGGTCCTCTTTTTTTGTCCCCTCCCTCCCCGCTCCCCCTCCCTCATGAGCTCTTGATAATCCACAGATTGTTATTTCGTCATCTCTTGCCCTTTCCGGAGTCTCCCTTCCCCCTTTCTCTGCCGTCCATCTCCCAGGGAGGAGGTCACATGTGGATCCTTGTAATCAGTTACCCCTTTCCAACCCACTCACCCTCCACTCTCCCAGTATCACCCCTCACACCCCTGGTCCTGAAGGTATCATCCACCCTGGATTCCCTGTGCCTCCAGCTCCCATATTCACCAGTGTACAGCCTCTGCCCTATCCAGTCCTGCAAGGTAGAATTTGGATCCTGGTAGTTGCGGAGAGGAAGCATCCAGGATCTAGGGGAAAGCTGTGTTCTTCATTGGTACTACATCGCACCCTGACTGACCCATCTCCTCTCCTAAAGCCCTCTATGAGGGGATCTCTAGTGGTCGACATTTAGGCCTCTGGTCTCCACTCTGCACTTCCCCCTTCATTTCTATGGTATATATATCCATATACACACAGATATATATATATTCTATTTTTTTGCATGATGCCTTATACCTGGTCCCTTTGGCACCTCATGATCGCACCGGCTGGTGTGCTTCTTCCAGGTGGGCTTTATTGCTTCTGAGCTAGATGGCCGCTTGTTCACCTCATCTATTTGCTCTTATGAAGGAGTGGGTCTCAAGCAAAATAGAATACCTTCCATAATGTGGGAAGGGGTAAACCTATCAGCCAAAGGCCTTCAGCACACCCTAGGGTGTGTTCTGACCATTCTTATTCTTGTCTTTTCCCATCACCTAACCTATGGATTTTAGGATGAACATCTACAGAGCTCTTTAGGCTGTTGCCTGACCTATGAATTTGGAACTTGCCATTCCCCTATGTGAGCCAATTGCTAGAAATAAGCCTCACTCTCTGGGGCTCTGGTGTCGTAGTGGGTGGCCCTTTGGGCATCCAACAGCAAGGATATCAGTTTGAAAACACCAAGGGCTCCTTGAGGGAAAGATGAAGCTTCGTAATCTCCTGAAGAGTTACAGTCTCCAACGCCCAAAAGGTCAGTTCTATACTGTTTTACACAGTCACTTTGAGTCCACCTTGATGGCAATGAGTGGCCGGTGCAGTGGTTAACCATAGGAGCCCTGGTGGATATATCGATATCTCCAGTTACAGCTATATAACTGGTTTGGTTTCTCTAGGGAACACTGACTATGACACTCTCCATAGGCAGGGCTGAGACCTCTGTTGAGATTTCCCTCTTGTGCCCTTCCTTGATTCCCCCCACAGGTGCTTATTCCCTGAGCATTCCTCAATAAATGTCAGGAATCCAGAGCTAATTCCATCACAGGGTCTCCTTCTTCCAGCGAGTCTGAATGGCTTCCGGGGAGTATGAACTGCAGTCTCCATCCAACTTCCTCCTTCTATTTCTATGATCTGGATCTTATTTGGGGCTCATTTGGTTGTAAACAGGCAAAGAGACCAATACTTGGAAGAGAGAATCCTAGGAAAATGGAAAGGTGGGGAGAACAAGAGGACAGCTGGCTCTGTCGACGGTTCCTGACCACCACTGGCATGTTCCTGTGTTCTTTGTGTCTGTCTCTCAGGGCACATGCTGTAATCTCGCAACATAGACCGCCTCCTCCACATGGCGGGACATGTGCTTCTGAATTATGCTTCTTAGATGCCAGGCCACTTGCAAAAGCGGGACTATCTTTTTTTGTTTTTTGGTTGGAAATGCTCCAGAAAAAGCGTCTAGTTGACCCATCTTATGTAAGTGTCTCCACTGGGCCAATGAAAACAGCCTTGTGACCATATTGAAATGTGGTGTCTTCCCCAGGGAACTGATGTTTCAGCCAGTGAGGTAGTTCACAGGGACAGATAAGAAAGGGGGTTGGGACAGATTAAAATAATAATAATGTCTATTTGCAAAGAATAGGGCCTTATTATTTTTCGGATGCCCCCATCTGAACACCCTACCACTGAATATAGGCAGGAGGTAAGGCCCACCTGTCACTCAAGCAGCTAAAAATGTACAGCACTTGCTGTAGCAGCTGCTAATGTGCCCATGTATTAGCACTTGGCACCCACCACTCCCATAAATGCCAATGGTCTCACAGGAAGCACATGTAACTCCCCACACAGGGAACAGTCATTGAGCAGACAGGGGAGTTGACATCCTCCAGAACTTAATGCCACTTTAACCAATGACACATGGGGATAGGTGGAGCCACACTCCAGTTCCCTCAGCCTTTGGGTGGGACAACTACAAGAGGATTTATACTGTCTCTGGGAACCTACTCAATGACATTTCTTTATCGGCCCCTTCCCTTTGCTCTATCAGTATTACCCTTCTCTACTGGCCCTTCCTGGAGGCACCTCCCAAGGAAACAATAGTCTAGCTGCCATTCCAATTCTAGTGGATTCCAATTCTTGGTGACCGCATTCATGTGAGTCAATCAGAACTGTGCTTTCTGCAGATTCTTTCTCTCCCCTTTTTAAGAGTAGTTTTAAGGACACTGTGAAAGCTTCCCACCATCCAGTTCCAGAACATTTTCATCGACCCTGCAGTCATTAAGCAGTCATTCCCCATTGCCCCTCCCGCCCCACCCTGGGAAACCACCAATCTACTCTATGGCTCTACGGGATTTACCTGTCCAGCATTTTTGCTCTAAATGGACTCACAATACATGGCATTTGGTGTTTGGCGTCTTTCACTTCATGTCTTGCGTTCACCTGTGTTACAGAGTCTGTCCGAATCAAAGGCCTTAGTTTTCTTGTGGCAGACTATATGTATATCCCACTCTGTGTAGATCATATTTTCTCTATTCTTCTACTGATGGGTATTGTTGGCTTATTGTTTACCTTTTGCCCATAGTGATTAGTGCAGCATCCATCTGGGTACTCGTCTTTCATTCTTTTAGATATGCACTTGGGAATGGACTCCCTGGATCAGCTGGCAAGGGTTCATGACCAAGTGGGTTATGTTGGGCTGCTAACCGTAAGGCCAGCATTTTGGACCCTTTAGCTACTGCGAGATAGAAATGCTCTCATAATGATCCACAGCCCCCCAGACCCACCAGCCGCAGTTCTACTCTGTCCTTTCGGGTTGCTGTGAGTCAGAATCGACTCGATGGCAGTGGTAGTGATGAAGCCAGCGACTTGAGAGTGGAACCAGGGACCGTGGAGAATTCTGGCAGTAGCCATGGTGTCCTCACTACCCAGATGCCAGCAGCCACCAGTGAACAAAGGAGGCACAAGCAAAGTTCTCGCTGACTTCATGCTGGCGACCCGGCTGCCCCTGCTTCCTCAAATGCCATTTCCTCAGCTTTACTGGCAAGGGGGTGTACTCCCTATTATCATGTCACCAACTCTTTCAATGGTCCACCTAGCCAGGTGTGATTCCAGACACTCACTGTGCAGCCACCATCAGCGAAGGTGGCTGCCCACCTCATTTGTACACATGCAAAGAATGTGATCATTCTTGGCACTGGTGTCCTTAGTCATCCTGGTTGGTATATTTACATCCTTGGGGAGCTGGGTCAGTGAGCAAGCGCTTCTCAAGGTGCCCATATGATCTGTTTACTGAGAGTGCCAGCCCAAGGATCTGACTTGCCACCCACAGTGAACGCACCTCTGAGGCAAAGGGGAAGGCTTCTTTCTAACTGGGAGACCAGCAGGTCTTCTGCAGACATCACTCCCCTGCAGCACTCTGATCCGAGGCCTTTCATATTCCAAAGAGCAGCATTAAGATTCCCATCTGTCACCCCGTCAGACTCACATGTGCGAATTCTCTTTTCAGAGCAAGACAGCCAATGCAGTGAGCTGGGTAAAGGGGCAGTCTCACTCTGAGGAGACTCAGCCAGGAGTGTAGGGACAGGGAGTGAAATGTGCAGCTTCCAGCTGCCACCCAAGCCTCCTTAGTGCAGTGGCATGAGAGCAAAGAGATAGTCCTTTGTGACTCTTTGACCTCCTTCCTGGCCTTGGTGGAATTAACACTGCTCAGTGCTAGTCTCTTGTCAATATATGGAAAAGATAGCTCAGAAAAGAATAGAGTTAAATAAGAGCAGGACAGAGTAAGGTGGCTTCATGGTGTTGCATTTGTGTGTCTCAGAGCCCATCCTGGCTCACAGTGACCCTCTGTGACAGAGAAGAACTGTTCCACAGATTTTTCTAGGCAGAATTTTAAGGAAATGTACCTAGCAGCACAGTGGTTGCATGTGCGGCTGTAACAGAGAGACTGGCAGTTTGAACTCACTGATCCCCATCGAGAGAGTGAAGACGTGACTGCCTGCTCCCATGAAGACTCCTATCCTGTTGTTGTCTGTCCATTTGTGGTGCTGTGGTGAGTTGTGTGTTACTGTGATGCTGGAAGCCACGTGACTGGTATTTCAAATGCCAGCAGGGTTACCTCAAGTGAAGAGGTGTCAGGGAAACTTCCAGGCTATGAACAGAATACAAAGAAGGTTTCCACTGCCCACTTCAGAGGAAGTAGCCGCTGAAAACCCTTACACTATAGCACAGTGTGCCTTTCCTTCCCGTCACAGGGAGTCAGAATCGCCTCAATGGCACATAACAACCAACAACACCTTTGAGGAGGGAAATCTCCTTCAGTAGGGCTGGGTGAGTTTAAACTGGGTGGCTTCTTGGTTAGCACTTGAGCTCTGAATCATCTCACCACCAGGGCTACCATCTTCATGATGCAGGCAAATAAAACCATCTTGGTCCTGCTCGGTATTGCCAGCGTCAGCATGCTCTTTCTCCCATAAGCACATGTCTGGTGGTTGGACCACAGCAAACCCGGTTGACACTATTTCCTCATCACCCCGTGTGTGTCAGAGTAGAAGTGAACCATGAAGTTTTCTTTGATTAAAAACATTTTTATTGTGATTTGGGTGAAGGTTTAAGAGCAGCTCAGCTGTCCATTGAGCAACGCATACACATTTTGTTTCATGTCATTGATAGCAATTCCCACAATGTACCATCACTTCCCCCACATCTTCTTGTTTCTTGTCTCCAAGCTTCCTTCATTCTCAACTTTTTTGAACTTCGTTCTTGGGGGAATGCTGTCTTTTGATCTCATGTGATCTATTATTCTACGGTATTTGTATGTCTCTAATGTCATTGTTCCCATTATAGACCTGTCTATTGTTTGGTTGAACATCGAGCCATGATGAGTTCAGTTCTAGACCTGCAGGGTAACTAAGCACCATAGTCTTGCAATTTCACCAGCCTTTATCCAAACAGTAAGCTTGGTGTTTTATCATGTGTGGGAAGCCGTAGCTCTCGCGAGATGTGGGAAGCCACAGCTCTCGCTGCCATTACTAGATGGCGCCGGGCAGTCAGGGCGGTGGTCCAACTAAGTGATAAACAACCACTTAGCGCATGCGCGATGCTGAGATGACGTAGTCATAACTCCACCCTGGAGTATGCAAACGAAGGTTCTGGCGAACTCACCAATCAATGCATGAGGTTTTGGCAAATGCACCAATCAGGGCACAGCACGTCCCAATAGAGCATATATAAGCAGCAGTAGTTTGGGGTTTCGGGGTCTTTTACCGCATTATGAAAAATTAAATGCTTGTGGAAGAATCCTGTTGTGGTGCGTCTTTTCTTGCTGGCGAGACCTGGCACGCGACAATCATGATTTTGAGTTTTGCCCCACATTTCCCTTCTACTCTAATCAAGCCCTTCTAATGTGATCTCTTTCATAGCAGTCGATAGTGAGAGCTAGGCACCATCTAGTTCTTCTGGTCTCCAGTGGTGGAGGGTGATCGTTGCTTGAGTCACTAGTCATTGATTCATTGTGCCCAATCAGTTCTCCTCTTCTGCTGTCCTCTGGATGGGGAGAGACCAACTGTTGCCCCTTTCCTGATTGCTCAGGAACTTTGAAAATCCCAGAGACGATGGTCCTGATCCCCCAGCCTCACAACTCATTCCCTCACAGTTTTTGCATCTGTCTCAGAGATTTTTTCCACCCCCACCCCGTTTTATGACATTGGTCCCTGTATGCTCCACCATATACCTGGATCTATTTAACAACCAAGGTCAATACATTCTATAAACTTTTCAATGGCCGAGGATTCTGAAGAAGATTGCCAGGCTTCTCTTTCACAGCTCCTCTAAGTGGGTTGGGCATGACAACTTTTCCCTTAATAGCAGAGCTCATTAACTGTTTACACCCCTAGATACTTCTTACTCTTAGAAAACTCACTGCCATCGAATCCATGCTGACTCACAGCCAACTTATAGAGCAGCGTAGAACTGCCCCTGTGAGTGTCTGAGACTCGAACTCTTTATGGGAGCAGAATGCCTTATCTTTCTCCCACAAAGCAGCTGGTAGTTTCAAACTGCTGATATAGCAATTAGCTGCCCAACTTGTAGCCACTAGGCCACAAAGGCTCTTTTTCTTCTTAGCAAAGAGAGGGTGCTTCCCGTGGATGCTGCGATGGGAGCTGGATCCTGAAGGCCCGGATTGGCTAAAGCTCCATTTACACAGGAACACATGCCTCCCTTGTTAGTATTTGCATTGGGCAAGCCATTTCCTGCGCTGACATTTTGCATCTAGTTAAATGCCAGCAACTCCAGAGAGACATAGCTTTTACCTGTGGCTCTGCCCTTCTGGACAAGCCTTTGGTGCTCGATGGGGCTACTTTCAGTCTATGATCTTACATGTCCTTTTGGATCCCTTCGTCTCTTGTTTTTGTTTTGATTAACACAAACTGGATGAACAGCTTCAGGCTTAAAATAATCGCTGCTGAATATTTCATTGGGAAATGTTGTTAAGAAGGCAGTTGGCATCCATGATCTATGTGTATGCATAGTGATTTCTTTTCAGATGGTAAAGTGACTTTGAATAATTATTGTTATTATTAGTGAATTAAAGACAAATGTGCCTCAAAATGTGAACATTAGGTGTGTGTGTGTGTGTGTGTGTGTGCATGTTTTAAAGAGCGCATGGCTTGGTGATAGAGAGGGCGAAGCACTGGTGAGGAGCACATGACAGTGTTCAGAGAGATGACAAAGGGTAGTGATGAAACAAAACAGATTCCAACCTCACATCCTCTGCTCCCTGCCTCAGAGGGAGGTCGCAACAAGGAGCAGAAAAGCCAAGGGCATTTTCTGCCCTCTCACAGCTGGCAAGCGCCACAGAAGGCACGGGGTTTTAATGCCGAGGCTTTGCTGCGGTGAGGCAGGGAGGGGGGCTTGCCATAGTTTCCACACGTTGACATCACAAACATACCGCAAGTGGGTGCCTTTAACACACCAAAGTCAATGTTCTCACAGCACCGGAGGCTGACAGCATCATGACAGTGCACCAGCTTGATGGGCATGCTCTCTTTGTCCATCCCTGGGGGCTGAGGGCTGGTGGGCGGTATTCTTGTTTTGGCTTCCATAACCTCCATGGTTGGTGGTCCTTGGAGCTCTCTGCATGGCAGCTGCCTTCTTCCTTTGGAGTTGGTTTGCTTCAGTGTTGAATTGAATCCTTTTGTATCAGCCAAGTCATTGGTGTAAGGTACAGCCTCTTTAAGTCACAAAGAAAATCTCTGCCCAGGTGGGATTACATCCACAGTAAAAAATCCCACTCCTGTAGAGCTCACTCCAGCTCATCATGGCCCTCTCCAGGGGGGTTCCATGGCTGGGCATCTTTATGGAAGCACACAGCCACAGTTTTTCTCCAGAGAAACAGCTAGTGGGTTCTGAACTACTGACCTTGTTGTGAATAGCCCCCTTCTTAACGTGTGCGCCAGAAGCCCTGCTCTGCGGTTTGATGAGCAGCCCTTCTGGCCATTGCTAAGGGCTACATGGCAAAGCCATTTGGTACAAGCAACGTTGTCATCAGCAAAGAATGAGTTTAGCTGGCCTCAGTAGGATACTCAGCCGGGAAGTGATAAACTGCTTGGCTTGGGTTTTATGCAGGAGAACCATGGGAGTTGAGATGTGCAGTCTCTTGATTTGAACCCAGACACTCTATCTCCCAGCCTGAACTCTCACCATCATACTCAACTTTTGGGGGTCAAATGTTTGACTCACCTGAGAGATGTGCAGGTGAAAGCGTGCCCCAGGAACATCTCCCTCTCATCCCTGTCATCTCAGAGAGTTCTCCAAATAAGGATTGGTGGTTCATGTGAAGGGACATATTGTAGCATTTCCCTTGCACTCCTCAAAGGCAAGAAAATGACCCACAGTACCTCGAGTTGCCAGCAGTGTCAAAGGGGATGTGCTCCTTGAGACTCAAGCTGAGTCCCCAGGAGACGAGCTCTCAACTGTGGAATTAGCGCTTTTGAAAAGGGGCAAATCTTCCAGCAGTTCTCTCTTCAGAGGCCTGGCCGTACGCTCTGCAGACTTGTGGGCACGCTCACTCTGGTGAACCCAAATTCTTGGGAGAGGCTGATCTGTCCCTAGAAAACTGGCCACATGCAAAAGAATAGAGACCAATATCTGCCTCCTGCTGGAAGGATCTGGAAGGAGAAGGGTGGCTGGAGTCCTCTAGGAGGGAAGTTGAGAGCCAGGAGAGGCAGCAAAGCCACAGTTCCAGCAGGTGGTGTCCTAAGGCTAAGGGAGCTTGCCAAGGATCAAGTGAGTCCTGGAGGTGTCTGCAGCCCATCTTGCTGAGGGCCTCCATTTATTTCATATATCTATGGATAATGGGAAGGGGCCCCAAGGCCCGCTGGCTGACTTCATATGATACGCCGTGAACTATCCACCTTGGCATCCTCCAAAGTCTCTGAAAGCTGCAGCCCCTCCCACCCACTGGCAGCCTTCTTGGACAGGATCTCCTCCACACTGCTGCAACCATGGGCTCACACACAAGGACCATTGTGAGGACGGTGCAGGACCAGGTGGTGCTTCAATCTCTTGTGTGTACTTTTGCTATGAGTCAGGAGCTCACTCAATGGTATCTAACAAGTTATTGTGAGATGACATAAGAGGACTTCGTGGAGGCCCTTCCAAGAGAGGGTTGGAACATATCATGGTAAGAGGCCTGGTCAGGAATGTGCTCATTGTGCTCATTGTTTCCATCCCCTTCTCCCGGAAGCCAATGCTCTAGGGAGGAAAGGCAGGCCCAGAGACAGGGAAGGGCTAGGGAAGAGGGAGCGATAGGAGAGCAATAGAAAAGACAGGTTACTCTCCCTCATTCCCAGTATAGCTCCTCAAACCTCAGGTAAAGCCTCTGATTCTGAGGCTGAGGCTTATAATAGGATCAGACTGAACATTTAATCCCTCAAGCTGCCTGGAAAGTGTGGGAGCTGATTAAGATGGCAAGAGATGAAGAAGGAAGGAATCTACTGGTTACAGATGTGAAAGCACCTGTTAGTGAAGCCTTCTCAGTTTCTTATTGCCTTATCAATGTCATCAGTCCACTTAATGTACTCACTTTCCAAACGCCTATTAACCAATTGTACATACCTTGAGTTCTTTCTAGGAGGCAATAATAATATTCTCATTTCCGAGTTGAGGCCACAGAAGTTTGGACAACTTCTGGTTGTTGTTGTTGCTGGCAGGTGCTCATCAAGTTGGTTCCAACTCATAGCAACCCCTGTGCATACCGGAAGGGAGCATGGCCCCGTCCTGTGGCCCCTCTCTGAAGGGCACTTGCCTCAAATCTTTAAATTCAAAGCTTCTTGTTTTGTCAAATGAAATCATTTCTTCAGTCAATCTCAGAAATCTTTATGTAAAAACGTTGGAAACGCCTTTCACTCAAGGTCTAGGGAGGCTGAGTAAGGTGGGAGGGGCTCCAGGACAGATGGTGGGAATCACTCCTGCAGGTGGGTGGTAGGTTGGCGAGGCCAGTCTCACTTGCCTCCCTGGTGACTGACCTCAACCAGCAATGTGCAGCTGGACACATGGCATGAAGTGACCTCTGGTCTTCGTGGCGGTGGATGCCAGTAGACCGTCAGGTATGGGAGACCCATGAGAAAATAGGTTACTTTTCTCTTTCTCTCCAAGTTTCTCTGTGATCTCTTTATGCTGCCTGAGCCCGCATGCATACTGACAAAGGCAGACATGTGCACACACATGGCAAAGTAAATAGAGATGCCCACATTCACAGACGTATTCATCCACGTGCAAATAGGCACATATGTGCACATGCATGCCAAAGCAGACACAGACATCCATGAATGCACATGTATTCGTGAAAGTTGATTTTCATGGGGAAAAAGATCAGATCTATCACTGTCAAGTCCACTCCAACTCAAAGCAACTGTAGAACACAGAGGAGAACTGCCCCATTGGGTTTCCAAAGCTGTCATCTTGTCAGACACAGTCAGCCACCACTTTCTCCTGCAGAGCAGCTGGGGTTTTCCAACTGCCGACCTTTCACTTAGCAGCCGAGCACTTGCTGATTTTCATAGGAGTCTGGAAATCAGTTTCATTGCCTGCTAGTCACACTTCCTCTGTGAGTTAGCACAGCCTGGTAAGCTTGGAAGGAGAAAAATCTTCCTTCCCGAGGTAGTTGAGTGGTTTTCCCCTGAGGAAATGGTTCAGAAAAATATTTCCTTCAAGAAATCAGAACACTCTTGAAGAGAAATTTCCTGCCAAAACATTTGTTTGCCTGACACTGAGACAAGTGAAGCAGCCCCCTGACTTCCCCCTTGGGTCCTCTTTCTCATCATGACTGCTCTGCTCAGCTACAAGGCTCCAGGTCCTGGGAGCAAGGGTGCCCTTCTATTTGGAACCTCACAGGGCTACACTGTGAGTCAGGGAAAGACCTGGAAACTTGAGCATCCTGAAACGAGGCCTGCATAGCAATATCATCTGTCATCAGGCTCATCATTTCTCTCATTTTTTGTAAGATCATTGAGCCCTTGGAGCCCTGAGAAGTTCTCTCAGAGGAAGCCATCCTCCTCCCATGAATCCAAGAGGGACTGCTTAAAGATTGTTGTCTTCTACTTACAGGAATATCAGCAACCAATTGCCATTGAGTCAACTCGGACTCATGGAGAGCCCAAGTGTGGTAGAGAAGTCCGGTCCCTAGAATTTTCCATGGCTGGGGTGGGTTTTTTTCCAGAGGCATAGCACCAGGCCCTTCTTGGAAGGCACCTCTGGGTGAACTCAAACCTTTAACCCGTAGTTCGCAGCCTAGCTCATGAACAATACCATCCAAGGACGGTACAGTTACTTGCTAATGGTCACCTGCAGTAGATGAACCGAGGTCAAGTAACTGCCTGAGAAACATCAACCAGAGGAAAGCAGAGTGAACCCCAGGGTTCTTGGGAAGAGGGCCAGAGAGAGAAAAAGGAGAAAACAGCTTTCTCGGGACATCAGAAAGGAAAGGACTCCACTTTGTGGATGCCATAGAACAATCCCAAGCCAAGCATGGGTGAGAAACAGACCCCACCCAAACCCAGCGGGCTGGATTCTGTCGCCAAGTGTTGAACACCAGACATGGATATGACAGAGCCGCTAGTCGTCCGTGGAAAGAAACTGTTTGCCCATTGTCTGGTAGTTTTGTAGCATTTGAACAACCAGGCCTCTGCTGCCTCTTCTGGCCTGAAATATAATTGCAGCCATAACCGCCCAGCGTTTCAATGGGTAGAACTCCCTGGGGAGGGCTAACTACCCAAATCATTTGGGAGATCCTTTTAGGATTGTCCAGGAGATCTTTCTTTGGCTGTGTCTATAATATGAACGATGGTGTCTTTGTTTTAAAAAAAGAAAGTTTTTATTGTAAGGTGGGTTAAGGTTTACAGAGAAAATCAGCTTTGCACGTAACAATTTATACACGTTTTGTTATGTGACATTGATGACAATCTCCTGCAATGTAATATCACTCATGCCATTGAAACTTTGCTTCCTGTTTTCATTCATCCTTCTCCCCTAACCTTGCCTGCCTTTTGAATTTGGCCTTGGGCAAATACTGCCTATTTGCTTTTGAATGGTTGATGGTTCTGAGGAATGTGTGCTCCTCAGTGCTATGATTCATTTTGGTGTAGTTGTTCTTATCAGGTGCCATTGAGCCAGTTGCAACCCACATTGACCCTATGCCAAACAGACAGAAACACTACCTAGCCCTGAATAATTCTCCTAATTGTTCCCAAGCTTGAGCCCCTTGTTTCAGTCACTGTCAATCCATCTCCTTAAGGGGCTTCCTCTCTTTCACTGTCCCTCTACTTTACCTGGCATGATGTCCTTCTCCAGGGACTAGTCTCTCTTAATAACATGACCAAAGTATGTGAGAGGAAGTCTCACCATCCTTGCCTTTAAGGAGCCCTCTGACCATACTTCTTCTAAGACAGATCTGTTTGTTCCCTTGGCAGTCCATGTTACTTTCAATATTCTTCACCAGCACCACAATTCAGACATATCAATTCTTCTTCAGCCTTCCTTATTCAATGTCTGACTTTCACATACTTATGAGGCAATTTAAATTACTATGGCTTGGGTAAGGTGCACCTTAGTCCTCAAAGTAACATCCTTGCTTTTTAGCACTCTACAGACGTATTGTGCACCAAATGTATCCATATGGAATGCGTCATTTGATCTCATGATTGCAGCTTCCAAAAGCATTGATTATAGACCTCATCAAGACAAAAAATCCGTGACAACTTCAACAAATAACACCAAGTAAAAAAAAACAACAAACTTCTCCATTTATCATGGTACCTATTGATCAAGTTGTGAGGATGTGTGTCTTCTTGACATTGAGTTGTAATCCATACTGAGGGCTGCAATCTTTTCTCATAAGGTTCACTTTATAAACCTGTCTATTTTTCAGGGGGTTGAATTCAGTTCCAGACCTGAAGGGTGATGAAGGACCATAGTAGTGGGGATCTCACTAGTCTATCTAACCAATAAACCTCATCTTTTACCATTATTATTATTACTATTGGTAGTAGTAGTATGACTTTCAGTTTTCTTACACATTACTCCCCACTCTATCTAGGATCATGTACCATGATCCCTTTCAGAGCAGCTGTTTGTGATAGGCAGGCACCATTTAGTTCTTCTGACCTTAGCATCATAGAGGCTGAGGTACGCATAGTCCATTACTGATTTGGACTAATTGTTGCCAGGCATCTTGAGCTTCTTCAATGGTATTTGCTCCAGACAGGGTGCAATAGTTTATTGTGCCAGCCTGGCCGATAAACACAAGTAGGATTAATCGAAGGGCAGAGGGATAAATGGCTTCGTGAGCCTCGCCTTGCTTGTTCTGTGCCTCAATTTAAAGGGGTACACTACCTGTGGGATGCCTAGCTTGTGGACTCTGTCGCTGTAAGTTGAGGTCCATTTAATCCCACAGGATTGGAATGTTCGTCTCTGGAGCTGGGGACCGACAATTGGTGACAGTTGGTGAATTGCCTTGCTGTTTGCTGCCTGGGTATATATAGCCCAGCTCTCTCTACAGAATGGGACTGGCAACTGGCGGCTCTCAAGCCTTAAAGGACTGCTAGTGTCTCACTGTTTTATAATTTAACTGTTAGTTTCTTGTGTTATCTATCTGTATATAATTTAGTGGTTCATTTCTTGTATTGCATATCTAGCTTTATAAATATATTTATATATAATTACTAGCAATATGGTTTTGTCTCTCTAGAGAACCCTGTCCAACACATAGGGTGAGACCAAGAACCGACTTTTAGTTTGCTACTCACTAGCTTTTGAAGACCCCAGTCACTTCCCTGATGGATACAGAACATTGTCTTTGTGAGCTAGTTTGTACCAATTGATCTTGAGGTCTCTCAGAGCTATGTTCCTGATCCCCGATATTTAGGACACGCTCCCTCAAGGGGTTTTGTTCTAGCTAAGACATTTCCTAACTATGCCTCCTGGATGCACTATTATATTCATGGTCATATTTGTAGTATATGCTAATATGTATATAGAACTATTCTCTGGCAAACCTATATTTATTCATGGGGCTATTCCCATTCTCCTTCCCACAACTGCTCAGATTTTGTGGTTTTTCTATCTATCTATTTATCTCTCTAGCTATCCTTGTATGTTATTGTTATTATTGGAGTATTTATCTCTGTTGCCTTTAATGCTTGTAGTCTACTGAGAAAGGATAGTGTTTTGATGTTCCAAATGTTTCCCCATTTTCTGGGTTACATGACACAAACCAATAGAAGAAGAGAAAAGAAAAAAATTTAACCCAAGTAATAACACCAATTTAGTCTTTTGGTTAAGAATTAGTCAGACTTTCCCACTCCTAGGCTAACCCTTGAAAGAAAACGAATGAGATAAAAGACCATAGGGAGGAAGAAAGGAGAGTGGGAGGCAAGGGAATAAAGAAAGAAGGTGGCAGGGTTGTGGGAACAATTAATGTGGACCTTTTTGATGTGTATTAAAAATAATATTGACTGGTTTTTTCAATACTCACCAAAAATTATTTATATCAATCAAGAAAACCTCACTACCCTGGAATCAATTCTGACATATAGCAACCCTTTGGACAGAGTATAGAACTGCCCCTGTGGGTTTCCAAGGCTGTAAATCTTTACAGGAGTAGAAAATCTCATCTTTCTCTTGTGGAGTGGGGGTGGGGGGAGTTTCGAACTTCTAATCTTGCAGTTAGAAGTCCAACTCATAATCTACCTCACCAACAGGGCTCCTCCTTTCATCATTAATCTAGACTGTTTGACCTTCTTGGCTTACTGGGTTTGGTTTTCTCGCTTTGGAAGACATGGTACCAAAATACACACCATTTCCTAGCCCCCCCAAAAATCAAAAGTAAGCAAAACAAAACAGGAAAAACTAGCAACCCAATCCAAACTAACTAACCTATTTAGCCATATAGATAAAGGATACTTGTAGCCAACCTCTGTTTTGGGGGCAATAGGGATGGATGGAGACTGTGGTTAACAGGCACGTGTCAGCTCATCGACAGGGGACATTCAAATTCTAGCTCCAGACTGTTGTTGCCTTGGGGAAATGCAAGGATTTTAAGGCCTGATTTTCTGTTTGTAACTGAGATGCTGAGAATATAAAATTCGATGTGAAATCGTCAACTTTTCAAATATTGGATCACATTAGTTAAAACCACTTTTCAGGCTGCTCATCATCATACTAGCACATCATTAGGCTAAAATCATATCAAAGACATCTGGTTTGTCCCCTGTGCCCTTTAAGGACAACTGAAACATAAGGACGGGAATGGGACATTCATTCTTCCTCTAGACCCTCACCCTTTGCCTCCATCGGCTGGCGTTCATAGAAGAGGCAGACGGTTTTGTTCAACTTCAGCATAATCAGAGTCCTGAGAGTTAAACACAATACATATATAATTTCATACTAATCGTTTTAATATTAGCCCAAACAAAACCAACAAAAACCCAACCCATTGCTGTTATGTTGGTTCTGGTTCCCGAGGACCCCCTGGGTGCCAGGGAGAAACTACACATCACAGGATTCTCAAGCCTGTGGGCTTCTAGAAGCAGGCCATTAGTTATTTCTTCTGAGGGGTGCAGCTGCCCACCTCTTGATACGTTGAGTCCTTAACCATTTGTGCCACCCAGGGTCTCCCAGTCTTCGTATGTGACCCCCAAATTCCTTGACAGGCTACCTATAGGAAGGTAGAGTCTATGCCCTTTCCCCTTAAATTGGGATGTTTCATGACCTCTGTGACCAATAGATTATGGAGAAGATGACATTGTGACATCTAGTTTGGGCAACCCCCTTCCCTCCCACAAAGTGCTTCACAGCTTCTGAAAAATCCCTTCAAAGACTTCTTCTTGAGTGCTCACCCTTAGAATGTCCAGCCTCCACGTGCTACCTCTCAGGACACTTCTCAGAACCCGGACACTATGCTGAAAGAAGCCTGAGCTGCCTGGAAAGGCCACGTGGAGACACTCCAACCAACAACCCAGCTAAGCACCCAGCTAACGGCCAGCTTCAGCTGCCAGCCCTCTGAGTGCCCCAGCTCCCATGAGACTGCCAACTCATGGGAGACTCCAAGCACCACCCAGTGGCCTCCCAGCAACCACACGATGATGGTCCTTGTTTGAAGCCACTGCGTTTGGGGAGGGGGTGTTTCTTGCCCAGTCACAGGGATGAGAACCTGTATCTCAACATCATGCAGGTGGGTGAGGGGCCGTCTCTCGAGCAAGGCAGCTTCCCTTCTTGTCAACTCCTGGGGATTTTTGTTGTTCTTGCCACTGCTGCCCCAATTCCCCAGGAGCTAGAGGAAGGCAGGCAGCAGGCCTCAGGTGGCCAGGAGGCAGGAGCCTTTGTGGGATGCAGTTACAATGGGAGACATAACCTTAAAGGCAGGAGCCTGACTTTACCTTTGCCTCCTGGAGATTTGGGATGCAGAACACCTGTCAAATCCCATCTTCTGTCCAATCCTGATCATATGTCTGTCTTATGTTTGCACACAGGACACAGACTTGTGAACACCCAAAGAACAGGGTCTGGCGCCAAGAAACCAGCACCACAAGGAACTGATGTTTCTCCAGCAATGGGGAGGGGTGGGATGAGAGGAAGAAAGGAGTACAAATCACTGGATCAAAACAAGGTGGGGGAAGGAAGGAGCAAAGGAGAGAGTGAAGGAGGGAAACTGGGAGGCTGAAGGGAAAAGGCAGGGAAGGAAAGGAGAAAGGTGGCGGTGGGGAGAGAGGAGCGAAGAAGAAATGGAGGAGTTTGGGAGGGAAGATGGAAAGTGAAGGCAGGCAGGAAGACGTGAGCAAAGGGAGGGAAGGAAGAAAAGAGAAAGAGAAGGGCAAGAAGAAAGGAAGGTAGGGAAGAAAGGAAGAAAACGAGAAACCTAATGTCAATGGCACCCTCTATGTTTTTATTTCCTGTTTTTCTGAGGTAGCCTCTTCAGCAGAAGCAAATGGGCTGAATCGCCTCAAACTCTACCTAGGTAGAAAGCACGGGTTTCATTTCGCCAGGGCCTGTGAAAATGTTTGAACTGAGCAGCATTAACACGGAGACAGCGATTACCCCACGTGGCTGTTGCGCTCTGATGATACCAAGGCAACGGGAATGGGGGCTCATTATTTCACCAGGTGACAAAAAAAATTGTATTTTGACGTTTCACCCTGAATGTGGGGAAGGGTGGCGTGGGGGAGGAAGCAGGGGCCCTTTGTGGAGTCTCCTCTTGCCATTGTGATGTCCCTTGGCCTGGCAACAACCTGAGCTCCTGCACGCTGCCAGTGAGGGGCTTGGCTGCAGGCCCTAGCCCAGCATTTCTTATCAGATTTACTGTGACAAGTGATGGGAGAAAAGCAAGATGCTGTTAACAGCGCATCCGTTCAGACCCTGCTATTTAGAAATTTGGATTTATATTTTGTCAGAGAGAAGTAGCACTGATGTTAATCTTTGCACTACCCTTGGAAAAAATCATTCATAATCTTATAACAATAATCCATAGCATTTGTGGAGCTGTGAGAACCAAGGGATGGTCAGAAGCATTTTTAGACAGATGTCTCATTTCATCTTCAAAGCAACCCAGTGAGGAATAAGAAAAGTTGGCTTATGACTTCCCTTTTGGAAAGTGAGTCTTTGGAAGCACAGAGAGGTCCAGGTTTGCCCAAGGTCACATAGTAAATAAGTTAGAGAGCCTGGATTTGAACCGGAGCGGTCTGCTGCCAGAGGTACTTTTTTTGCACGTGTTTATTAAGGCAACTTGCAGCTCTGGCAAGGATTCAGATAGAATTGAGGATCATTTTTTTTAACAATTTATTAGGGGCTCATACAACTCTTATCACAGTTCATACATATACATACATCAATTGTGTAAAGCACATCTGTACAGTCTTTGCCCTAATAATTTTTTTCTCCTCTTTTCCTTTTTTACATTTTATTAGGGACTCATACAACTCTTATCACAATCCATACATATTCATACATCAATTGTATAAAGCACATCCATACATTCCCTACCCCAATCATTCTCAAAGCATTTGCTCTCCACTTAAGCCCTTTGCATCAGGTCCTCTTTTTTTCCCCTCCCTCCCCTTCCCCCCCTCCCTCATGTGCCCTTGGTAATTTATACATCGTTATTTTGTCATATCTTGCCCTATCCGGAGTCTCCCTTCCCCGGTTCTCTGCTGTCCCTCTCCCAGGGAAGAGGTCACATGTGGATCCTGTAATCAGTTCCCCCTTTCCAACCCACTCACCCTCCACTCTCCCAGCATCGCCCCTCACACCCTTGGTCCTGAAGGTATCGTCCACCAAGGATTCCCTGTACCTCCAGCCCTCATTTGTACCAGTGTACAGCCTCTGCCCTATCCAGCCCTAACAGTGTTTCTCTCTATCCTTGTGGAGCCCTGGTGATGGGCTGGGCTGCTAAGTAGTAGGTTAAAGGGGCTTTCCCCTCCTGTGAAAAGTTACACTCTCGGGAAACTCACGGGTGCCAGTCCTACCCTGTCCTCCAGGGTTGCTCTGAATCAAGGTCAACTCAATGGCAGTGAGTTTGGCTTTTTAATGTCTCTCCCTGTTGTTGTTGTTGTTGTTAGTTTGCCATCCAGTTGGTTCTGGTCCATGGCAAACCTATTCACAGCAGAATGTAACAATAACAGCTCCTCCTCCATCCACCCAAGTGTTCCTATGCTCAGTCCTCTTGTTGTCGTCACTGTGTCAATCCAGCTCTTCAAGGGCCTTCAACCTTTTTTCACAGCCCTTCCATTTTTCTAAGCATGATGCCTCTCCAGGGACTGGTCTCCACTGACAACATGTCCAAAGTCTCACCATCCTTACTTCTAATGGGAATTCTGGCCGTACTTCCAAGACAGATTTTGTTTGTTCTTTTGGCAGTCCATGGTACTGTCAATATTCTTTGCCAGTACCATGGTTCAAATTCATACAGTTTACCTGGGTCTTCTTCACTCAATGGCAAGCTTTTCACATGCAGATGAGGCAAATGAAAATACTATGGTTTGGATCAGGTGTACTTCCTGCTTAAAGTAACATCCTAACTTTTCAACATTCTAAAGAGCTCTTATGCAGCAGATCTACCCAGTGCAATGTATCTTTTCATCTCTTGACTGCTGCTTCCAGGAGCATTGCTTGTGGATCCAGACAAGACAAAATCCTTGACAACTTCAGGTTTTTCTCGATTTATCATCATGTTACCTATTGGTTCAGTTGTGAGGATTTTGGTTTTCTTTGTGTTGAGTTGTATCCCACATTGAAGGCTGCAATCCTTGATCTTCACCAGCAAGTGCTTCAAGTCCCCCATCCTTGTCAGCAAGCCAAACTGTGTCGTCTGCATATAGCAGGTAGTTAATAATATTTCCTCCAAATCTGATTCTGTGTTCTTCTTCATATAATTTGGCTTCTCTGATTATTTGCTCACCATACAATTGAAAAAGTATAATAAGTGGGTGCAACCAGGATGCACACCTTTCTTGGTTCTTAAACCATGCAATCTACCCTTGTTCTATAAGTGTTCTGGAATTCTCTTCTCAAAACTATCCATGTTTTCTTATGATCCACACAGTCAGATAGCTTGGGTGTTAATAAAACATAAGTAACCATCTTTAGGGTATTCACTGCTTTCAGGCAAGATCCATCTGATATCTGATATCCTTTGTTCCACATCCTCTTCTGAATCTGGCTTAAATCTCTGGGAAACCAAACTCACTGCCTTGTAGTTGATGACAACTCATCCTCCTGACCCTATAGTATAGGGTAGAACTAACTGCCCCTGTGAGTTTCTGAGACTGTAACTCATTATGGGAGTAGAAAACCTTGCCTTTCTCCCACGGAGTGACTGGTGGTTTTGAACTGCTGACCTTGGGGTTTGCAATCCAACCTGTAACCACTGTGCCACGATGGCTCTTGAATGCTGAATATGGTAACTTTCTGTCAATGAATCAATGCAACTGTTGTTGTATTAGCTTCAGTACAATTTGACTCACATGTGATGCCAATGATAGTGTTACATAATTTGACCATTCTGTTGGTCTCCCTTCTTTGGTATGTATACACATATGGATCTTTTCCAGTCTGTCAGCCAAGTAGCTGTATTCCAAATTTCCTGACATAGATGAGTGAGTGCTGCCAGTGCTTTATCAGCTTGTGGAAACATTTCAATAGATATTCCAGCAATTCCTGGCATCTTGTTTTGGGCTAGTGCTTTCCATGCATCTTGAATTTCTTCTTTCCTGACCATTGGTTCTTGCTCATATGTTACCTCCTGAAATGGTTGAATGTTGGTCTATTCTTTTTGATACAGTGACTCCATATTGTTTCCATCTTCCTCAGATGTTTCCTTCATCATTCAATATTTTGCCCATAGAATTTTTTAATATTGCACCTCAAGACTTGACATTTTTCTTCAGTTCTTTCAGTTTAAGATATGCTGAATATGTTCTGTTTTGGTTTTCTAACTCTAGGCTTTCGCACATTTTGTGATAATATTTTACTTTGTATTCTCGAGTTGTCCTTTGAAATTTTCTATTTAGCTCTTTACTTCATCATTTCTTCCTTTTGCTTTAGCTACTCTCTGATTAAGAGTAAGTTTCAGAGTCTCTTTGGACATGCACTTGTATCTTTTCTTTATTTCCTTTTTTTTATAATGACACTGTGCTTTATTCAGAGATGTTCTCAAAATTTGGTTGGTTATTATCAAGGTTGTATATCGACTCTCGTGTACTTGTTTGCATTTTCTTGAACTTCAACTTGAGCTCACATATGAACAATTGCTGATCTGTTCCACAATCAGTCCCTGGACTGGTTTCAGTTGCTGATATTGAGCTTCTTTTATTGTCTCTTCCCACAGGTGTAGTCAATTTGATTTCCGTGTATTCCTTCTGGAGAAGTCCACATTTATGGTCACCTTTTTTGTTGTTGATCAAATGTTTGAAGAAATCATTAATCATGCAAAATTCTAACATCCAATCAAGATAAATTGGTAATTATTGGTGATTGGAGTGCAAATGTTGGAACCAAAGAGGAAAGAACAGAAGTTGGAAAATATAGTATATGCTATCAGCAATTTATTGGTCTTGCAAACTCTGTCATGCGATCTCCAGCTTGTTTTCTATCACCAAGACCATATTTTTCAACTACTGATCCTTCCTCTTTGTTTTCAACTTTTGCATTCCAATAGCATTTTGATAGCAAGTCTGACAAATTTGGGACTGAATATGGTGGTAGAATTATTCAATTTCTGCATCACCAGCTTTGGGTGGTTGGTGCATAAATTTGAACAATAGTTGTATTGATTGGTTCTCCTTGAAGGGGCATAGATAGCATCCTATCAAAGATAGCATTGTACATTAAAATAGATCTTAAAATGTCCTTTTGATGATGAATGCAATGTTGTTTCTCTTGATTGTGTCATTTCCAGCAGAGTAAACCGTAAGATTTTCTGTTTCAAAATGGTCAATATCAGTCCATTTCAGCTAACTAATGCTTACAATATCAATCTTTATGTATTCCATTTCATTTTTAATGACTTCCAATGTCCCTAGATTCATATTTCATACATCCCAAGTTTCAATTATTAATGACGATTTGAACTGTTTCTCCTCATTTTGAGTTGTGCCCCATCAGCAAATGAAGGTCCTGATGGCTATACTCGATTTGCATCATTATGGTCGACTTGCCTATGAAAAGTCAGCTCTTCCTCTTCCTCAGCCGTATTTTGAGTACTTTCCAAGTTGAAGAGCTCATCTTCTGGCACACGTTCTGACAATGTTCTTCTGTTGTTCATGGGGGGTCTAGTAACTGACAGTGTTGCTGCTATCCATAGGGTTTTCAATGGCTCATTCTTCCCATGCAGGCAGCCAATTCCTTCTTCATTGTCTGTTCTTTGTCTGGAAGCTCTTTGGGTGACCCTGCTGGTATATGAAATGCCAATCACATAGCTCCCAGTATCTCACAAAACAAAAGTCACCACAGTACCACAAAATGCCAGACAAGTGATGGACCTCTATTCTTAGTGAGGCGTGGCCTGGTGGGAGGAGTGTGCCCTTAGGTGGTTCTGATCCACTTACTGGAACAAATACTGTTAGTTCTTATTTCATAAATGTGAAATGCATAAAAGAGACCCCCCAAAAATATCCTCCAATTCAGACTTTCTGCCTTTTAAAAGAGGATAACCCACTCTGATTCAAAGTCATTGAGGTGTTTTGTTTTCCCCTCCCTCTGAGGCTACAGAGACTAGACTAATCACAGCTGAGGTGGAGCGACTGAAATGACTTAAAGCACCAGCTAGACTGGCTGTCAGAAGCAGCTACAGTCAACAGCTACAGACTGACAGAGCTGCTCAGCCAAGAGCTGAGGGTTCTCAACTCCCACTTCTACTGATGGGCACAGCCAGTGGCCTCTGGGAGTTGACTGGAACCCAGCAGCCAGCTGTGAGGAGCAAGCTAATTCATCTCAGCCTGGCCCAGGTCATCAAGTCACTGAAGGAGTATCGGGAAAGAGGGAAGAAATTTGGGGTCCCACATTTGGCCACAGACAAAAGTTGTTCTGTGTTTAGACAGTAGTTCTGGGCCTGAGTTTGGGGCAGGTGTGATGGAGGAAAGTCGGCTCCCTCCCTGCATCTGGGAACAGATGGTGGGGCTGCCCTGGAAACAGCAGGTCAGTCAGCTGGAGCAAAAAAGGCTTGGCCTCTAAAGCCCTGGCAGGGCAGACTGAAGCTACCTGGACTGTTTTTTCTTAACCCAATAGCTCCTGCTACCCTCACCACCCCCAACTAGGTAAAAGGGAAGAAAGATGCATTTTCTTTACAGAGGCAACTTTCTAGAAAGGAGACCAGCCCACCAGCTGTGAAAGGTCCCCTTAAACCATTTTACTTTGAGCAGGAGGAAGAAATGTTGAGATTCCCAGAGCCACGTGGAATTGTGGATCCTCTAGTTTAGGTTCCAGTGATGCCAGATCGATTTTTCTAGAGAAAGTCAAAATTCCTGTTTTCTTAAAAACCTCCTGATTTTTTCAAAGGCGATTCAATAACATTGGATAGAAGCCAAGTAGGCCAAAGAGCCCTGATGGCACAGTGGGTTATGTGTTGGGCAGCTAACTAGAAGGTCAGTAGTTTGAAACCACCAGTCACACTGGGGGAGCGGGGGTTGGGGGATAGGGTGGGGGGCTGTGCAGAGATGAGACCTTCTAGTCCATATAGAATTTCAGCCTCGGAAACCCACAGGGGCAGTTCCGCTCGGTCTTACAGGGTCACTGTGAGTTGGAATCTTCTAGATGGCAGTGAATAAGCAGGCCAACCAGAGTCCACACAGGTCCTCATTTGGCCATGGGAGTCCCCAGTCTGTGACCCTCACAGAATCGACCTTTGTGTATCGATGTTAAAAGTGAGATCCAGAGAGGGGAGTGCCTGTCCCCTTGAGGAGCACCGAGTTGACTTTCCAGTCTCCAATCTGGATTTCTACCCCTGAGCTCCAAATATACATTAATCACATTCATTTTTACCAGTTAGTACAGGAATCACCAAAGACAGCAATCAAAGGAAATCATAAAAAGTTTAACTTCCTGTATTTTTTCCATAAAACAACCCAGCAAACTGAATGGCCAGATCTAACCTCTGGCTAGCCAAAAAAGTACTACCATGAGCAGACGTCAAACAAGCATCCACTCTCCATCTTTGTGATTTGTTTCTCTAGTACACCACTCCAGGTAGCATAATGTGTTAGTCCAGGTAGACCAGAGAAACAAATTCACAGACACTCATGTGTATAAGAAAGAGCTTTGTATAAAAGAGCAATTGTATATTGAGAAACATCCCAGCCCAGTCCAGATCAAGTCCGTAAGTCCAATATTATCCCCTATGTCCAATACTGGTCAATAAATTCCTCTTTAGACTCATGTAGCCATGCAATAATGCCAAATGCAAGAATATCACAGACCAGTGGGTGGAAAATCATGTAGATCCAGTAGCGGTGAAGGATCTTGGTGCTGGCAGGGGTCACTATGTGGCTCCTCCAGCTCCAGGGCTCTGGCTCTCTCAGTGTGTCTCCATGTGGTTTGTCAACAGGATTGTGTAGAAAAGAGACAGTGTGTTCCACCACAAGATAGCAATACAGGAATACCCAAAATCCTCTGGAGAAAGCCAGGCCCCACAGAGGCCTCATTCGCTGTGACCCTATTGACAGGCTAGACTTTACCCTTTCTCAAGTTATTAGATTATGTAACTGCCTACAGTGGGTTTTCCAACAATTCCTGGAGCCTTGTTTTTGACTAATGCTTTCAGTGCAACTTGGACTTCTTCTTTCAGTACCTTTGGTTCTTATATGATACCTCTTAACATGATGCAATATTGACTAGTTCTTTTTAGTATAGCGACTCCATATATTCCTTTAATCTTTAAATTTTTTTCAGTTTTATTGACATATAATTCAGATGTCATATAATACAATAGTTTAAACTTGTTAAAAAGAGGTGTGTAATGATCTGATCACTGAAGACAAATGGCTATCAAAAGATATAGGGTCTTAGAGACTTCAAAGTAAATAAGCAGCTGTCTAGCTCAGAAACAAGAAAACCCACATGGAAGAAGCACACCAGCCTGTGTGATCATGAGGTGCCAAAGGGATCAGTTATCAGGCATCAAAGAACAAAAAAAAGTCATATAATTGTGTGCTCACCTTCCCGATATGATTGCTGAAGACAAATGGGCGCATAAACAAATGTGGTGAAACAAATCCTGGCTGTCAAAAGAGATAGCGTCTGGGCTCTTAAAGACTTGAAGGTAAACAAGCAGCCATCTAGCTCAGAAGCAACAAAGGCAACATGGAAGAAGCACACCAGCCTGTGTGATCATGATGTTTCAAAGGGATCAGGTATCAGGCATCAAAGAACAAAAAATTTATATCATTGTGAATGAGGGCAGTAAAGATTGGGAACCCAAGAACCATGTGTAGGCAAGTGGTCATCCCCTTTCAGAAGGGTTGTCGGGAGATGATCCAGTCGGTGCAGTGTAGCAATGATGAAACATACAACTTTCCTCTAATTCCTAAATGCTTCCTCTCCCAACCCCCTCCTGTATCATGATCCCAATTCTGCCGCACAAATCTGGCTAGACCAGAGGATGTACACTGGTACAGACAGGAACTTGAAACACAGGGAATCCAGGTCAGACGCTCTCTTTAGGACCAGTGCTAAGAATGGCTATACCGTGAGGGTGGAGGGAAAGTGGGGTATTAAGGGGGGACCGATTACAAGGACCTACATAACCTCCACCCTGGGGGAAGGACAACAGAAAAGTGGGTGAAGGGAGATGTCGGACAGTGTAAGATATGACAAAATAATAATTTATAAATTATCAAGGGTTCATGAGGGAGGGGGTAGCGGGGAGGGTTGGAGAAAATGAGGAGTTGATACCAAGGGCTCAAGTAGAAAGCAAAGGTTTTGAGAATAATGATGGCAACAAATGTAGAAATGTGCTCGACACAATGTATGTATGGGTTGTGATAAGAGATGTGCAAGCTCCTGATAAAATGATACAAACAAATACATAAACAAATAGAAAATAACTAGAGCAAAGCTGTATGTTTCATTGTTGCTCCACTGCACCCTGAACACCTCTTCTCTTCCCACAACCGTTCTGTAAGGGGATGTCCACTTTCCTTCAGATGGGTTTTGGCCTCGTCCCTACTCCATACCCTTCCTCATTCACAATGATGTGATTTTTTTTGTTCTTTAATGCCTGATCCCTTCAACACCTCGTGATCACACATGCTGGTGTGCTTCTCCCACGTGGGCTTTGCTGTTTCTGAGCTAGATCGCGGATTGTTTATTTTCAAGCTTTTAAGGTGAGCATCACGGCATGCCAGTTCAATAGAACAAAGTGTTCTTGCAATTGAGGGAGAAAAGAAGTGGAGGTCCAATGTCCATCTGCTACCTTAATTCTAAACCTATCAATATTAACAAGGGTTTAGGAGGGAGGGGGTAGGGAGGGAGATAGAAAAACGAGGAGCTGATACCAAGGGCTCAATTAGAAAGGAAATGTGTTGAGAATGATGAGGTCAACAAATGCACAAATGTCCTAAACCCAATGGAATGATGTATTGATTGTGATAAGGGTTGTACAAGCCCCCAATAAAATGATTTTAAAAAAAAAGGGGGGCGACTGATTACAAGGATTTACATATAACCCCCTCCATGGAGTTGCACAACAGAAAAGTGGATGAAGGGAGATGTGGGCACTGTAAGACATGACAAAATAATTGATAAATGATCAAGGTTCCATGAAGCAGGGGAAAAAGTGAGGAGCTGATATAAAGGGAGTAAGGAGAAAGCAAATGTTTTGAGAATGATATCAAAAATGTACAAATGAGCGTGACACAATGTATGTACATATGGATAGTTATATGAGCCCTCAATAGAATGATTTTTATTTTTAAAAAAGGGAAAAGAGGAAGTTTCGGGGGGGGTGGGTGGTACATCTATTCCAAGCTATGCTGCTCCCTAAACTATGTGCTCAGATTAGTATTGAAAATTCGTCTCACCTCATGGATAAAGTCAAATGGAACCCCAAGGACTCTTTCCGGAGGGCCGCGTTCCACCGGAAGAAGGCACCGGTCACCGCCTCCCCACTTCCGGTCATATTTCTCTACCGCGTATGGAATTGTCCCTTTGCAACCACCGTAGCCACGCAACCTGCGTCCTTGCCTTCCCATTGGTTGGGGATTTTTACCGCCAAAGCGCAGGCGATTTCCTAGACCTGCGCTAATAAGCGCGGCGCGAACTAGGCTGCAGGGAGCCCGCAGACTCTTCGGTCAAGTGGGCGGCCGACAAGGAGGTCCCGGTACCAGGTCTACCCGCCATGTTCTGTGAAAAGGCGACGGAGGTGGTCCGCGAACTGCACCACACGCCAGAAGGGCAGCTGCCCGCCTTTAATATGACGGGCTGGACGGCAGAGGGCGGGATGGAGGTCCGGGGAGCTTGGCTGAAAGGGGCTGGAGGGTGAGCGGGATCTCCCCTGGGCTGCTCTTTTCGCGGTTTGCTTCAGATTCCCCTGAGGGTGTGAGCCAAGTTCCCTAAGGGAAAGTAACAGCATAACAAAAGGTTACTGTGGGAGAAAGAAGGAAGTTACTGTACAACTCAGCAATTGCGCTTCCTCAAAGTCTACTTCCTTCCGTTTTGCTTCATTTTTAGCTTTGTTGCTTTTCCTTTGCTTAGCCAATACGAACTAAAGTAAATTCGAATCCACCTCCATTCTGCCGAAGAAAGCTGGAAGCTTTCTGTTCTTTTAAAGATTGACAGCCTCAGAAACCCACAGAACCAGTCGTTTTTATTGGATCTAGCGTTTTATGCGCGTTAGTGTGCGCGCACGCACTCAGTGAGCAAAATGTGATGATGAAGTAGGCCTCTGGTGCCAGACTGAGATTCATACTCTGTTCGATCACTGTGGACTCAGGCTTTCTGTGCGTCCAGTGTTCTCACCAACAAAAATGGGCATGATGATGGTACAGAGTTCTTGGTGTAGTGAGGAACTGTACCTGACACGCCCAGGGCTGAGTCCCTGTATGCTGTTTCTACAAGAAATAATAATAGTGCTAACAGTCGTATTGTTACTATTATGATTATTTGTCCACTACAATAACATGGAAGTAGGAATGATG
This sequence comes from Tenrec ecaudatus, assembly GCF_050624435.1. NCBI lineage: Eukaryota > Metazoa > Chordata > Mammalia > Afrosoricida > Tenrecidae > Tenrec > Tenrec ecaudatus. The sequence continues at coordinate 409,191 of NW_027459065.1, read as the reverse complement.
TTCAGCACTTAGCTTGCAATTGTCTCTCCTCATAATTGTGTGAGATCTGAGCTGTCTCCCCCCACCTCAAACATGTGAGTGGAGAATTGAAGTTAGGAGATTTGTCAGTGGTGATATAGCCAGTAAAGAGCAGAGCTAGAGCTTGAACCCTGGAAGTCTGGCTCAAGAGCCTGTACGTTTAAGCATCGTAGTAAACAATCATAGGGCAGCAACTAGATAGATGTCAGTGAGAGGACCAAGAAACACAAGTGAATAGAATGCAATGTGGTAAGTGAAACTGGTGTTGCGTAGATGGGAGCATAAAGAGAAATGCTACTGGGGGGTTGGGAGTGGGTGTTCGAGCCTTGTATGAAGTATTAGCCCTCACACAGGCAGGTGATAAACAATGGCTTAAGACTCATGATCACAACTGGAAAGGTTATGTATGGAGATGTCAATGGTGGGTTCTAGGATTAGAAAAACTTCGGCATTATTCCACAGGCATTTGGAATCAGGTAGAGGTTTTCAGGTAGGGGTGTGGCGGGATGTTTTTATATTTTGGAGTACTTATTGGCAGTAAAATGAGGCCTGGAGTTATGCATTGGGCTGCTAGCCTAATGGTCAGCAATTCAAACACACCAGCCATTCTAAGGGAGAAAGATAGCCGCTTCTGTAAAGATTTACAGCTGTGTAAACCATAGGGAGCAATTTTCTCCGTCCTATAGGGTCATTTAATCAAAATGTACTTAATGGAAGTGGTTTTGGTTATTGGCAATATGGAAAATGCATCAGAAGAGAAGAACTAATGGAGGCAGAGAGATGAGCTAGTGGTGAGAAATGTGGATGATTGAAACTCAATTCTACAGATATTGATAAATGAGTTTTTTAAGTGATTGAAGACTAGCAGGACTTGTAACTTTTAGAATTGTGGAGATGAAATGGGTAATAAATGACATCAAGAGTAAACAAGGCTATTCATCATCATCAGATATTTTCAACATATAATTGGCTACAGGGTTGGTTGAACCCAAGACTGTATTTTGGCTGAAAGAATATGTGATGTCACTTCTTTTCAAATGGTCAACTATCTTATTAACATTTATGAATTTTAGAATTAAAACATTTTATTTGTCTAAGTGAAAAATTTCTATCTTAAGGTAGATGGTAGGAAAAATTCCTTTGGCTTTTCTTTTCTTGCAATACAAACCAAAACTGTGTCTTTGGGGGAAAAAATTGGGAGAAATATTTTAAAACTTGTATTTGTTGTTTTTGCAGTGAAAATGTGTACTTTCATGCTCGATTAAGCCTTTATTTTTGATATAGGTACATAAATAGCCAGAATTTATGCAATGGCTATGGATTTTAAATAAATTATATATATAAATTGAGGATAAATGTAGTACAGATAGATTTAGGGGATTAATTGAATGCATTGGGGAATCCATGGATATATATCAAAAGCAGTTTATATATTCCAGGAGGATGGACTCAGACAAATTCTGGAGGAGATGAAGGCTTTATATGAACAAAACCAATCCGATGTGTAAGTTTTCATAAGATTTTTTTTAAGTTATCAGAGTTAAGAATTAATTAGAAATAATATTAGCTAGTTGATTTTGCATCATATTTGGGGTTTTTTTAATCTCTGTGCACCTGATTATATTCTAACTATATAATTTAGCCCAGCTCTAAAGGACTTAATATTGCTTATTGTTATATCTGCATTTTGGGTGCTTTAATGCATATTTGTTGGTTGATTGATATGACGGAATTAGGATAGACCCAAATTGAGATACAAGTGAATAAAAGCACTAACAAAGTGGAATACATACATTTTACTTTTTAAAAAAATTAATAGATGTTTTAATGCATTGAGTAAAGAGAATAGACAATATATAGTAGGCAGTATAGACAATAGACAACATGATAGCTACATGTTGGGCTGCTGACTGCAAGATCAGCTGTTTGGAACCATCAGCTACTCTGAGGAGGAAAGATGAAGCTTTCTACTCCTATAAAGTGACAGTCTTAAAAATCCAGAGGGGCAGTTCTACCCTGTCCTATGGGCAGAACTGCTTTGGGTGGAAATCAACTCACTGGCAGAGTTTGGTTTGAGTATCGGCGCAGTAGAGATTATTCATAGTTGGAGTGGAGTTTATACAGAACTAGTGCTGCAGAAAGCTCAAAAGGTTTCTAGATTTACAGATAGTAAAAGTTCAGCCTGGGATTTGGCACAGTGAAGAATTTGAGCTGTAAGACAAAGTAATAGTGCCCTGTGATTTGGTCAAAAAACAAACCAAGCTCACTGCCATTGAGTCAATGCCGACTCATAGTGACTCTATGGGACAGCATAGACTGCCTGTGTGGGTTTCTGAGCCTTTTTTAAAACAGTTTTATTGGTACTTAATCCACATATATCACACAATTCAATAGTTCAGTCATATCAAGAAGACTTACATAATCATTAACACAATCAATTCTTTAGAGATAAAATTACAAATAATGAGTAAGAAAGAAAAGACCACCTTGTCTTAGAACAAGCAAGAAATGCTCTCACCTAAACAGCAGTTGTCAACCTGTTGGTTACGACCCGTTGGCGGTCAAACAACCCTTTCACAGGAGTCACCTAAGACCTGAAAACACATTTCCAATGGTCTTAGGAACCAAGACACTGTTCCTCTAGCTGTCTCTAGGCAGGGCTGCCCATATGCAGATATGCCCACATACGAGTAACTGGCGTGAAAACTGTTACCCATGCTACACTATGCTTTACAACAAAATTAATTTCATTTGTAGTTAGAAATTAGTCTTTCACAATAGAAAATGTTTTTGTGATTAATCACTCTGCTTTAATTGTGTTCAAATTGTAACAATGAAAATACTTCCTGCTTATCAGGTTTTACATGACGATTCATAACAGTAGCAAAATTACAGTTATGAAGTAGCAACAAAAATAATTTTATGGTTGGGGGGGTCACCACAATATGAGGGACTGTAGTAAATGTATATTAGGAAGGTTGAAAACCACTGACCAAGAACAAGTTCAGGTTAGAAGGGAGGTCATCTGACCATGTATCCAGTTCATTCCAGCATAATCACACTTACAATGATCTCTATCTGATAGAAAAGCTGTTCGAGACACTTTCCTGTGACTAGAGGGGATCTGCTGGTGGCTTAATCTGACTAGATACTCTGCAGATGGGTTTGGGGCCCCCCTATCTTCTATAGCATTCTATAAATTGGGTCTTCGAAATTTGGGCTCTGATACTTTTCCCTTTGTCATTTTTGAATTTTGTTTTGCGTGCCTTTGGGTCACGCAAGCTGGTGTGCTTCTTCTTTGTGGACATAGTTCACTCCTCGTTTAGATGACTACTTGTTTGAATTTAAGACTCCACACACTATTCCGATTGATAGTGAGCACCATTTGTTTTCTTCACCACACTTAGCTATAGCACCCTTATCTTCAGTGATCATTACATGAGGTGGGCAAGGCCATGTTATCCAAACTAACTGTCTTTGGATTGGGACTAAAGTTAAATTGGGGCCAGAATCCATCTGCTTGTCCCTGGGATATGCATAGCTCGGGTTTACTTTGACAGCCATACTATGACAAATTAATACCCTGTAAGACCAACTACCCCACCAACAGCAGCAAAACAACTAGCAGACAACTAAAGAGAAACACAAACAAAACAAGCAAATGAAAGGCAGGGAAAAAACCCATAGAAACAGAAAAGTAACACATTGTCAATCATTCCCCCTGGAGTATAAGATGATTGCACTGGCAACACCATCAAGTTTTCCGATGACACATCATTCTGCTGTAGGTTTGAGGAGTCTGCAAGTACAGTTCTAACTTGAGCCGAAACCCATGAGTTGTTGCTCCACACAGTTAGATCTCATATTCAGTTGAATTCTGTTTACCCTAAGCAGGGGGGATCGATGCCAGGGGAAACATCCTGGATCAATTCTTCCAAGTTTAAATCCCTGCCCAACAGATCAAAGCCAGTCATATCACTGAGAGGGGAGCATCAAGGTACTAAATATATGGTGATTCTGAGTCCCTTTTGATGGACTCCAACCAAATGGGGTTCCCCCCAAGGTCCAATGACCATCACTTCCACAGGTCCAGGGCAGCCACTCTGCTTCCTCTTCTATCTAAGCACCCCAGTCCTCAGTCCAAGGGTACAGGCACCTTTGAGGCCAGGCTCAGTTCATTCTGCTGGGCCTCTGTGTTAAGCGCTTGTGTAGCCCGAGTGATGCCATGCTGACCACAAGGTTTACCGTACCACAAGGTCAGCATCCAGTGACATCTTGGTGTTTAGTCCATGGCATGTTTTATTGAGCTTTGGCTAGAGACATATTTGTAGTGTTTACCCAGGAACATAAAATCTGTCCCTATAGGTTCCCTACAATCATTGTTTAGCACCCCTTCCCAATGTGAGGATATTTCTCCCCAATCACCTACCATGCTCGCCAACAGAACTATCAGTGATGTTCCTCTCCCCTGGCCTAAACTTGATTTCCTGGCAAGGTTCTTTCATTTCTGTGGGGATTTGCCCCAGCCTTGTCTTGGTGTAGACCCTCAGGTGGATGGTCTTATCCCATATCCCACCTCTTTGTGGAGTGACCCACTTTGGAGGATATTTTTGGTTTAAGGATTATTTTAGGACTTGGGTTTTTCCAGTTTACGTGGCTCTAGAAAGTCTAGAGTTCTTGGTAATTTGAAATTCAATTTTGAATTTTTCCCTTTTGATCAGCATTCGTTTATAGATTCTTTAATCAAAAAGTTCACACTATCAATAGAATTGCCATGTGCCCCTGGGGGTGATTGATAATGTTCTCTAATATAAAATTACAATGATGTCTCTTAAGATTAACCAGAGATGTACGTAAACCATAGATAACATGAATGGGATTTAGACTTGCATTTAATTCTAGCCCAATATGAGAATTAGTTCTTGTGACTTGGCCCTTTTTGATGCTCACTGAAGATATGGATGCTATAGCAAAGTGTAGTAAAGAAATTTAGATGGTATGATTTTTAGAAAGAATGGCGCATGGGGGTCTTATTTTTCAACAAGCAGCCTTCTGAGTGAAATGTCACCTAAGTCCACATGGAAGAAGCACATCAGCCTTTGTGACCAGAGGAGTGTGAATAATTAAAACTCAAATATGAAGGAGGGAATAGTATTAGAGCTTAAATTGTGAACACCTGATTTGCAGAAGGATATGGATGACAGTGGAAATCCAAAATCATTTGCAAGTTCCACACAAGTGGTTTAAGATTCCGGTGAATCCTCTCTGACTCAGTTGAAGGATGTCAGTAGTCTTGCTATCAGACAGAGAGTGTTATAGAGATGATTACAATAAAGCATGATATCATTTGACCTCTGTTTTGACCCATTTTACTTCAGTAAAAACAAAGTGCAGGGGAAATACGTATGGATAAAGCTCTGTGAGTCCTCTCTGAGCATAGACAAGTGTTGTGGTTAGCCTTGCTGTTATGCAGAGTGCATTGGAAAGTGGATTATTGCAGATGCAATTCCTTTAAAATTTAGCACCATAGCCATTGATCTCCTTTTTGACCCATTTTAAATTGATTTTAGTTTTTTATATTTTCTATCTTTTCAGTTGGGATACTTTTGTTTTACTTTGTTATTTTTAGTAGGTTTTTTGCTGTTTTTAAATGTTTTAGTGTATATGAAATCTAGGGTAGGTATATCTATTGAGACAATATCTTGATTAATGGTTCCTGAGTTGTGGCTGGGGCGGTTTGAAGGAAGTGAGTACAATAATAACAGTGAGTACAAGAAGGAAGAAAATGTTCTAAATTCGATTGTGGTAATGATTGTACAACTCTTCTTAATATGATTGAACCATTTAATTATATAATTTGCGATGGACTTTTTAACAGTTTATTGGTATATAATTCACATATCGTTGTAGAATCATCACCATAATCAGGTTTAGATATTTTCTTCATTCTTGGACTCATTGTTATTAGCTCCCCATTTCCTCCCCACCTCCCCTGCCCTGCCCCAAGGAACCATGAATCCAGTTACTGCCTCTGATTCACCTATCTTGGATTTTATATACAGAAAAACAGTGAAAACAATAAAAACAACACTAACAAGACTATGAAAGTAAAACAAAAACCTCAGTCAAAAGAAAGCTACAAGTATCTTAAGAACTAGAACACATTTAGATGGCTCATAAGGGAGAGCAAATGGTGGGGTGCTGAGTTTGAACCTAACCGCATCCGCAGGAATCCACTGCGCTCTGCATGCTAGCGAGGCCCTCCACCCCTCGTCCATGGTCACAGTGAGGCTCCAAGGGTTTGCTTCATGAGTATTTTCCCTTCACTTTTTTTTTAAATTGAAACAGCTTTAAAATGGGTCCAAAGGAAAATCAAATAAGATATACTGCATTTTGATCTATGTCTGACATATTGATTTACAGTGTCTGATAATAGAGCTCTTCACATCCCTCAGCTATAACGAGAGGGAATTCACAAGAGGCTTGATCTCTTTGTGGACCCTCTAAATGGATTTTGGGCTTCCACTGACAACCATAGCCTTCTACAAACCAATTGTTCACAATTTAAGCTTTGATATCATTCCAGCCTTTAGATTTGGATTATGTTCACACAGGCTGATGTGCTCCTTCCATGTGACACCCCACTTAGATGGCTGCTTGTTTGAAAACAAACCTTTAAAATCCCCAACACTATTTTTTCTAATAGCTGGGCACCATCTAGGTTCTTCACCACATTTTGCTGTAGACTCATATCTTCAGTGATTTCTTCATGAGGGCAACCACCAAGCAGGACCATGTCATAAGAACTAGCTGTTCTTAGATTGGGACTAGAATTAAGTACAAGCCTAAAATCCACTCATGGTTTATAAATGACTCTGGTTCACCTAAGAGACATCATTGTCATTTTATGTTACAGAACATTATCAATTATCATCCCCTTGCTGACTCATGACAACTTTATAGGGCAGGGTAGAACTGTCCTGTGAGTCTCCCAGCCTGCACATCATCACAGGAGTAAAAAGCCTCATCCTTCCCCCACAGACTTGGCTGGTGACTTTAAACTGCTGATGTTTCACTTAGGAGTCTAATGTGTAGCCGGTACACTTTGATGGTGTCATTAGTTTAGCCAATGTTACAGAATTTAGAACATTGTCGAGAAAGGGAAATTATACAAGTATGGGCCAGCTGTGAACTGCAATACATGAATTGTTGACTTGTGTAAATTAAACCTTTAAGTGACTGAGCACTATTTACAGAAACAACAGGAGTTGGTGATAGGGCAAACGTTCCAATAATATTTACAACAGCAGAGCCACACCTGCCATAAAAAGCAAAGAAGCATTAAAACAGACTGGTAGTTCTGGGCCACTGTTCTTGGTGGCAAGAGATTGAAACCAAGTCCCGTGCTGTGTTTGACTTCTTTCACTAGTTTAATGACATCGAGTCCCATCCATATTGTAGATTGTGCCAATTCTTCATTTCTCCGATTGGCTGAGTAACAACATCAGCAGCAGCAGTAGTGTGTACACATATATATCACATTTTCCTATTCATGGGCATTAGGTGGTTCTTATCTTCACCCATTGCAAATAGTATAGCAAGGAATGTTGGTGTACAAGTCTGTTTGCATGTCTTTTCAAATCTGGGTGTAGTAGATCAGATTTTTGTTGAGCTGCGACACTACTACCTACATTAGCGATACCATTTTACATTCCTACCAGCAATGGAAACAGGAAATTTTTTTTTTTTTGGTAGTGAGTTTGGTTAGGTTTATTTATTTTATTAAATCCTTTTATTGGGGGCTTGTATAACTAACTCTTTGCACAATCCATAAATCCATCTATTATGTCAAGCACATTTGTTGCCATCATCATTCTCAAAACATTTTCTTTCTTCTTGAGTCTTTGGTATCCGCTCATTTTTTACCCTTCTTCTCCCTCCCTCCCTACCTCACAAAACTTTGATAATTTATAAAATTTTTTTCATGTCTTACACTGTCCAATATCTCCCTTCACCCACTTTTCTGTTTTCCACCCCCAGGGAGGGGGTTATATGTGGATCATTGGTTCCTCTTTTCTCCCCCACCTTCCCCTTACCCTCCTGGTATTGCTGCACTCATTGATCCTGAAGGGTTTATCTGCCCTGGATTCCCTGTGTTTCCGGCTCTTATCTGTATCAGTGTACAGCCTCTGGTCTACCCGGATTTGTAAGGTAGAATTGAGATCATGATAATTGGGGGAGGAAGCATTAAAGAACTAGAGGAAAGTTGCGTGTTTCATCAGTGTTATACTGCACACTGACTGGCTCGTCTCCTCCCTGTGACCCTGCTGTAAAGGGATGTCTACTTGCCTACAGATGGACTTTGAGTCTCCACTCCGCACTCCCCCTCATTCACAATGATGATTTTTTTTGTTCTTTGATGACTGGTACCTGTTCCTATAGATACCTCGTGATCACACAGGTTAGTGTGCTTCATCCATGTGGGTCTCTATCTTCAAGCCTTTAAGATCCCAGAGGCCATATCTTTTGATAGCTGGTACCATCAGCTTTCTTTTTCACATTTGCTTATGCACCTGTTTTGTCTTCAGCAATCATGTAGGGAAGGTGAGCATCATGGAATGCCAATTTAATAGAACAAAGTGTTCTTGCATTGAGGGAGTATTTGAGTAGAGTCCCAATGTCCTTTAATACTAAACCTATAAATACATGCACATTAGATCTACTTCTCCATCATCATACATAAATATTGGCATGTACACACCTGTATTTAGACCTTTAAATACTCTTTGACTCCTAATTCTTTCCTCTATTTCCTTTTGCTTTCTTCTTGTCCCACTATCATGCTCAGTCTTCATTTGGATTTCAGTAATTCCTCTAGGTTATACTGCTCTTGATCAAGCCCTACCAGGCCTCCTGCACCCTCCTGGCCATTGATTTTGAATCACTTATTGTTCCCTTGTCCCTAGGTTTGTTAACACCCACTTCCTTTCCCCCCACCCCCGCCTCCCCTGCTCCCATATCTCCCCAGAACCAGCAGTCCGTTGTTTTCTCCTTCAGATTGTTTATCCCGCCTATTTTTTCTAGATAGAATTGCAGAGATAATAATATGCACAAAAAACAAGACAGAGCAAAACGAAGCAACAAAAGAAAACCAAAAAAAGACCAAAAAAAAAAAAAAGAAAAGCCTGTAAATAGTTCAAGGTCTGTTTGTTGACCTTTAGGAGTGTTTTCCAGTTGAGTCTGATGGGGTGGCACACTCTGGCCCCAAAGTCTATTTTTTGTACTCCCTCAAGACTTCTTTGCTCTGCTTCCTTTGCTGTTCTGTTGCATGGCTCTTAGTGTTTTGCCTCAGTGTGATGGGGTCAGATTGGGCACAGTTCCCACACTGTGTTTCCAGTGTTGTCCCCTGGTAGCACTATGGGTCAGTGAGGTACATCGTGTCTCATAGTGGACTGGCCATATGGTCCTCTCTGTGCTTTGACTTCTCTGAGTGGAAATATCGTCCTCAGGGCTTGGTGGGCCAGGATGTGTTCCACTTTGAACTACTTTCTTGTATTCATAACACTTGTAAATTCTTGTTTTAAAAATTTGTCCCCCATCTTCCTGATGTCCTTCTGAGAAAACAATCACTGTAAGCAATGTCTGGTTAAATTATATATCAAAAGAAATCTTTTTATTTTCCCACCTATAAATGTGATTTTTTTTAGGACATTTGATGTATGTTTTTAAGTACTTGGTATTAGGTGTATTTGTGCTTAGTTTGTACAATGTAGACCATAATCTGGTACCCATAGAGTGACAGCAGATAGAAAAACCTAACAGCACAGTGTGTGCATTTTTCCTGTTTTCAGGGCCTAGTGCATTATGTGGAACAAAGCATGGTGGACCCTTTTTATATTCATCTAATTGCTTTAAAATGCTAAAGTAGATACTTACTCCTTTTGTTCTTCTGGTTTTAAAATGTGATCCATATCAAGTGTCTAAGAAGATGTGCATTTTATAGGGTGAAACTACTTCCTCTGTATATGAAAAAACCCTAAAGTATAGTAAAAAATATAGATGGGGAAATAGCAAATATTTGTTGAATGAATAAACTGCTGACTCCATGTCCAGCTACAGTAGTGTGGTGAGGATTCGGAAGTGCTCCTAGAAGCGGAGTGCTCATACAATAGAAACATCATGTAAGACCACCTTCTTCGGGCCATGATGTCAGGTTTTCTCTTACCTCAGTGAACAAATAGGACACTTGTCTTTTGAAATAATAGAAAGCAATCAGTGTGCAAAACTGTACAATACCAAATGGTTAAAGGAGATTAAATTATTATAGTATCATTGCATTGACAAGTTAGTTAACTTGGCTTTTTCTTAATTTAATCTTGTAATGTGTAAATAAAAGTTCTGAAGTAGAAGCAGCACAATTTGCTTAGGTAAACTGTTACGTACAAATAGGTAAAAATGTGTACATGTATCAGTCCTTTGAAAAATATCATGGAAAAGTTAATTTTTTGGTTCTGTAGTGCCAGGAACTGGATTTAATGGTTTCTTGTGGGGATTGTAGGGGTGGTTGGTGGGAAAGAGGAAGCTAATAACAATGAGTACAAGAAATAAGAAAATGTTCTAAAATTGATTGTAGTGGTAATTGTACAGTTTTTTGTACAATTCTTAATAACTATTGAATTGTTTGATGTGAATTGTTACATGTCAATAAAACTTGAAAATTTTTGTTGTTCTGCAGTGTATTTATCCATTTTCTCCTTAATTCTCTTCCTAGTAATGAAGCAAAATCAGACGGAAGAAGCAATTTGATACCAACCATCAAATTTCGGCACTGTTCTTTGTTAAGAAATCGACGCTGCACTATTGCGTACTTGTAAGCTGCTGTGATTTTACTTGTAGTAGCAGGAAACAAAGAAGAGTTTTCCATGGGGTTTCTCAATTAAGTTTCTGGTTGATAGCAACAGATCTCAGATTTATTTATCTCTGTGGTTATGCATGGAGCCCTGGTAGCATGGTTACTTGTTGGGCTGTGATCTACATGGTCCACAGTTCAAAACCACTAGTAGTTCCGAGGGGAAAAGGCCGTGTTTCTATTCCTGTAAATAATTACAATCTCGGAAACCCACAGGGGTTTGCTATGAGTCAGCATTGGCTTGATGGAAGTGAGAGTGTTTTCAGTGTTTATGCGCTGGACTGTTAACCAGAAACAGCATTTCAAAACCACCAGCTGTTCTGCGGGGAAAAGATGAGGCTTTCTACTCTTAAAAAAGAGTTACAATCTCGGAAACTCACTGGTGCGCTTCTATCCTGTCCTTACAGTGTCAGTATGAGTCAAACAACTCCATGTGGCAGTGAGTTATTTCTTTTAAGTTTGATTTAATGTAAGCATTTTAATTTCGTTTTTCCAGTTTAAAATTTGTATTGTAAAAGATTGCACTATTCTTGAAAGCAGAGAGAATAATATAGTGAAGCTCCTGGAGTTGTCTTATAAATTTAACAATACATTTTCCATAATTTATGACATATGTATGTTAGGCTACTTAAAACTAAGTACTAAACATCAGATAACATTTTACCACTATATACTTTAGGATACATCTCTAAGAAATAAGGGCCTTTCTGATCTTTTTCCACATTACTGCTGTGTCACCATCACAGTTACGACAATGAACAGTGCTAGGGGCATCAGCCCAGTTCCTATTCCTGATTTCTGGTAGTCCCAAAGATGTCTTCTTAGAGTAGATCTATTTGCATCAGAATCTTAAAAAAAAAAAATCCACAAATGACAGTTTAGTTGATAAGATCCTTGAGTCCTTACTGATAGAACAGTGTCTGATTTCCTGCTTGTTTGTATGCTAATACTCTCTCAATGTCCTAGGTATGAGCGGTTACTGCGGATTCGTGCACTTAGGTGGGAATATGGCAGTGTGTTGCCTAATGCTTTACGATTTCACATGTCTGCTGAAGAAGTAAGTTAGCACTTTTTCAAGTTAATGATTTTGGGAAAATACTGAGATCCTGGCTTTTTTTTTCTACAATGATGTTTACTAGTATTTCTCTGTTTTATGTAAATTTTCTATATTTTGTTTGTGAGAATGTGTAGAGGTAAATATAAACTACTAACTCAGCAGTTTGTATATATAATTTATTGACACATACTTTTTGAATTAAGCAACCATTCTTACCATACTTTTCTGAGTTATTCCTCACTAGCATAAGCTTACTACTCCAAGATTCCTAGCTAATCTTTTGAGTTGCTATCATTTGATCCATGATTTGATCACCTTTTCAGCAATAAGTTTTCAGCGTTTTTTAAGCAGTTAGTACTTACTGCGATAGGCATGGGAAGTATAAAACCAAACTCATTACTCTCAAGTCGATTGTGACTAAAACTGCCTCAGAGGTTTATAAGGCTATACATTATTTTTGTTTTGAACTGTCTTATTTGGCACATAATCCATATACACTATCAATCTTTATGGAAACCAACTGCCATATTTTTCTCTTACAGAGTAGCTAAGTGGATTCAAATTGCCAACCTTTCCATTAATAGTGACAAATGTAGCAACTGCCACTGGGGTACCCTCCTGGAAGGGAGTAGTAGTAAGTAATTCTAGTGCTACAGGGAAAACTGACAAACAATAAAAAAAGGAGTTTCTTTTATTTATTAGTGATTCATCAGTGGAGTTGAAAAGCCGACATTATTCTTAGGAGATATGTAGTTTTCTAGTCAGCATGAATAAATATTCAGAATAAGATGAGTATTTGTCACTGAAGGTAGGGTGCTAGACCAGTATTTCAAGATAGAACATTAGAGTCAGAACACTTGGTTTCAACTCCTGACACTGCTTTCTAATCTTGGGCAAGTAACCTCATTGCTCTGTGTTCACTCCTTTATTTACAAAATGGGGTCATAGTGTGTCCTACTACAGCCTTGGTTCTCAACCTTCCTAATGCCACGACCCTTGAATAGAGTTCCTCATGTTGTGGTGATCCCCAATCTTAAAATCATTTTTGTTGCTACTTCATAACTGTAATTTTGCTACTGTTGTGAATTATAATGTAAACATCTGATATGTAGGATATATTTTTAGTTTACAAATTGAACATATTTAAAGCATAGTGATTAATCACAAAAATAGGTAATTATATCTTGTGAAATACTGATTTCTAATTATAAATAAATGAAATTTTGTCTTGAAGCATGGTGTAGCATGAGTAACAGTCTTAATATAACAATAGTGAACTACATTGCTACATTTTGCGACAGTGTGCATAAAAAGCCAGAAGGTTGAGATAGTTTCTTTCTCACTAGATCAGAAATTCTCCAGACAGTCTTTGCAAGAGCACAAGATCATCTTCCACAACAAATCTACTTCTTTATTTAGACTTGATAACAAACAAGCTGGAAAACCCTGTTTCACAAAGATAAGTTGTTGGAAATGGAAGAAAAAGGTGCAACACAGTCTCCGACAGAACAGGACCTGACTGCAAACACTTGATCCAGAATTTTGTAACTGGCATTGTAGAGAAATCAGTTCTCGCTGCATCGCTGTTAGTTCAATAAACGTCTCTTGTGCTATCTCAGGAACATCTTCAACTTTGACTGCAAATGGGCTTCTGGCAAGTGCAAATGAGGTGTCGGGTAGATTTGGAAAGTACGATGAAATTTCATCTGCAAGCATATGCAAGTGTTCTTTCACAGAAATTGTAATCCTTTTGTCTGGTTCAGTGTCATGTTCTTCAAAGAAAACAGATAGGGTAGGCATGTAAATTTTATTTTCTTTTTATTATTTTTTTGGTAAATTTTATTTTCATCCAATTTTTTCCCCCAAAGCTGATGTTTCCTTTGGAATGATCAGATATTTTCAGATAAATCAAGGCATGTTGCATTTTGTCCTTACAGTAATAAATTGTAACTCATTCAAGATGGCAAAGATGGCAATCAAACTATTTTCTGTATCTCACTTTTATCGCTGCAAAATGCTTTGAACTGCGGTCATGTTTTCTGATAAAAAACGTTTTAAGTTCATCACCATGCTCAAAAACACCTTTTAAAACTTTTCCTCTGGACAACCGTCTCACTTCAGTTGCGAAAGCAGTAGACTGTTTAAAGTGCTCGCCTTTACAAAATTGACAGAATTTATGATGCTTCTCATTACTTCTTATAACTCTTTTGGCCGTGTATTTGTTGCTAATATTTTCTGAGTAGTTATACAGTGAGTTCCGGTGACTTTCGGTGACTCAGTACCAAACGTTGAAATTCAGATTGACATCCTAGCATAGTGGAGCATCATCTGCAAACACCACAAACCTTTTCCCAAGAGATCTTATGCTCTTTCAGAATGAACCAACTATCAAATACATCACGTGTAGTAGTTGCCATTTTAAGAGGTTTGCAAAAAAAGAAACTCATATTTAAAGTCGCCATCATTAATATGCCTCAGGTAAACAGTAACTGTGAACAGTTTGCAACGTCTGTAGATTCATCACGCTGGATGCTAAATATTGGAAGTGGAGCAGATTTACTTTCCTGGATTATCTGATCAAGAATATCAGCAGCCTTGTCTGCTATTCTTCTGCAGGCAGTGTCATTTGATAAGAAAATTGCGCTCAATTTTGTAACAAATTCATCTCTGATCATAACTCGAACAATTTACTGGCCCCTGGCAACAGTGAATCCTGAGCAATGGTGTAGGGTTTCATAGCGCTGGTGATTCTGAGTGCCACCAAATATGAAACTTCAATGACTGCTATGTTTTGTTTGTGGTACTTGCCACCAGTGTCAAGTCTGGCTTTCTTGAGTTTATCATCAGCTTTGCTTTTAAAATAGTTGGTATCCTTGCCAGCAAAGCTCGGATATTTGCTATCAAAATGGCATATTAGTTTGTTCAGCTTCATAGATTCAACTAATAGAACTTCACAACAAGTAAGACATTGTAGTTTCTCAGTTCCTGCTGTCATTGAAGTAAAACCATACCATAAAAAATCCTCACTATCTTTTCTTAACGTTCTTCTACATGATCCATTGTCATGGGATGGTTGGCTAATGAAAATAATATATAACCATAGCTTTAATAATACAAAAGATGGCTCTCCCTCCTCCACCACTGCCACCTCCTCCTGCTGTTCCTGCAGCTGCCTGTGTGCTCGTTTGGTGCGGACCTGGTACCTCTTTTGAGAAGACTTCAGCATTCACCCTGGCCAACAAAAAACTCAAGGGAGGAGTCAAGACTGAGAACAATGATCAGATTAACTTGAAGGTGGTAGGGCAGGATGGTTCTGTGGTGCAGTTTAAGATTCAGAGGCACACCCACTTAGTAAGCTAATGGAAGCTTATTGTGAACAGGGTTTGTCAATGAGTCAGATCTGATTTGATTCCACAGACAGCCAATCAATGAAACAGACACACCTGCACAGTTGGAAATGGAGGATGAAGATACAATTGATGTGTTCCAGCAGCAGACAGGAGGCATCTTCTAAGGGAGCCTGCTCCTTTCCTCCAGAACTCTCTTCCAGCCGACCAAGAATCCATTCTCGATTAGAAAACCACAGTTTGATTCCACCACCTCCTGACAACTACAGTATGCTTTTCTCTTTATTTCATTTCCCCTTCCTCATTCCTTTATTGTACACAAAGTAACTGGTGCATGTACACAAGCATATTAAATTTTTCCCTTTGTTTATTTATTCGTTTACTAAATCACCAATGGTATGTTTTGATCAACATCAGGTGGAGATGGGATGGGGAAAACACTGGTTCTGTGAAAGCTCCCCTTCTCCATCAGTGGCTTGCTCATTCAGCTTCTCTCTTTGTATTTCAGTAGGTTATTTTGCTCTCACTGTTTAACAAAAACAAAAAAAATGACATGAAAAAAATCCTTGCATGCCTTGTTCGATTGAAGAATTTTTATGTTTTTCATTTATCATTGTAAAACCAAGGACAGTTTTATAACATTTTTGTATGTAGCTATTACATGTAGGGCAATCTGTCTTTAAGTAGGCATAAATTACTCTCAATGAAGCCTAGATAGTTTTCCCTTCAAGTCAAGCGTCTTGTTTAAATTTCTTATTTAAAAAAAAATAGTACTAAAGATGATACATGGCACAATTTAGTCAATACAGTTTATTAAAATTTCCTATGATTTAACATTCTCTATGTTGTGTTTTTACATACCTGTTACTATCACAAGGAGCAGTATTCACATCAACCAAAGCTGAATATAAAAAGACCAATCAGCATCCAGATAAAGTTCCCATGGTACAGATATCGATATTTTGCAGTAGTTTATGATTTTACCCAGAAATAATAATTCATGAAGTGTCATTTACCACCAATACTGCTGCTTTTAACACTGTCGCTGCTTTTAACACAGTAGCTGCTTTTAACACAGCAGCTGCTCTCTACGCATGTGTGACTTGTCCACATAAACACATTGTGGTGCCAACCCTGTCACATCCACCTTTATTTGTACAAGTTGAATGTGATGGGGTTGTCTGATTATGTCATTACACTGCGTACTCGTATGTGGGCAGACCCTCCTGGAGATGGATAGAGGAGCAGTGACTTGGTTCCTAAGACCATTGGAAATACATGTTTTCCAATGGTCTTAAGTGACTCCTGTGAAAGGGTCCTTTGACCCCAAAAGAGGTCGTAACCCACAGGTTGAGAACTGCTGTATTAACAGGATTGTTACAGGATGATTAAGGCTGCCCATTTGGAACATAGCATAGAACGGAATGTGATCAATGCTGTTATTGTGTGAGTTTGGTATAGTATATCACTTATGAAAGAAAGTGTTAGTCTGGGTTGACTAGAGGAACAGTCATACACTCATGTGTATAAGAACTTTATATAAAAGAGCAATTATATATTGAGAAAACATCTCAGCCCAGTTCAGATCAAGTTCCTAAGTCCGATATTAGCCTATATGTTCGGTACTAGTCGATAAATTCCTCTTTAGATTCACAGTATATGTAATGATGCCAAATGCAGGAATATCGCAGGCCAGTGGGTAGAAGGTCTTGTGGATCCAGTGGCAGTGTATGCATTTCAGTGTTGGCACGGGTCTCCTCCAGCTCTCTGACTGTCTCAGCGCAGAAAAGGAAGGCAGAGAGACTGGGTTTGATCTCCATTGAGCTACTTATTTCTGTCATGCCTCAAAATGAGGTCATCAAGCTGCAATTTTATTGACAGGCTGACAGGATATAATGTAATTGCCACGGCATGTATTCAGTAAATTTGCCATGAGTTTTATAAACAATTTACTTGCTAACTGCATTTAAAAAATTTAACTTGAGTTTAATTGACATAATTCATATACCACACAACCCAGTGGTTTAAATATATTAAAAAGAGCTGTGCAGTTATGATCTCCATCAATTTTAGAACATTTTCTTCAGTCTTAAACTCACCATTTGCCCCAGCCTGCCCTGTCCTAACCCAAAGAAACTTAATCCATTTATAGTCTTCACAGTAACTAAGTCCTATCCTAGATTTTATTTAAAGAAAATCATATGCGTATGGATTGTGATAAGAGTTGTATGAGCCCCTAATAAAATGTAAAACACAAAATAAAAAAAAACACCTAACTATCCTAAGTCATCATGGCAAAATATTGAATGCTCAATAAACCACTGAAAACTCCAAAAAAAAGAAAGAAAATCATATGCAAAAAAAACAGCCCTCAATCCAAAAGAAAATATAAAAACTAGAACAAATTTAAAAGGGACCAAAAGAGAGAAAAACAATAACGTTAAAAATTATCTGTGTTAATCTACTTTCCAATGCACTCAGTGTATAACAAGACTATTTCCATTCTTTGTTCATGGTCTAAGGAGATTCACTGGAGGCTTAATCTGTGTGGGAACTGTGCAAATGGAGTTTGGGCTTCCACTGTCATCCGCAGTCTGCTCAGGTTTTAATCTCTAATACCATTGCCTCCTGATCTTGGATTGCTAAGTACATTTCCATGCTTTATTTTTATTCTGTTCATGTTCTGGAGAAAGAAACAAAGTACCTCAGCTTCTTGAGGGAACTACTAAATAATTACGTTACCAGTTAATTTTTCAGGTTCTTTTTCCATGGTCTTTGTGCCGGAATCTTACATTAAGTGGACTTGAGGGGTGCCTCTTTATTATGGTGAAATGAACAGAACATGTTCTTTCTCTAATAACAATAGCTATAGTATTTTTTTTAAAACATAGAGTGTTTAAGAGTAATAGTTCTTGTAGGATTTTATCTTAAAATTTAAGTAACCAATAGATGAGGATTTTATTTTAAACATAAATACATGAACTTGTCGTGCATAAACTTTTTTAGTTTAGTACAAGGTAGTCATGACAAGGCACACAAGTAAGACTTCAAGATGCTGATTTTAGAACCAGAAAATTATAATTAACAATTATAATGTTAGTCTTGAGATTAGATTTCCATACTTTAGACTTCATTTTGACCTTGAGTTCAATGGAAATCCCTTATAGCTGGGCTCCAAATTCTGTGTTAATAGAGTCTCTACAAGGTCTAGTCTATGGAGAGAATCACTGCCTCTGCCTTTTCCTTCTCAGAGCATAAACCGAAATTCAGTTTCTATATGTGAACATTTCACTTTGAACTCACCGATAAGGGATAGGTGATGCCATCTTTAACAAAGATTAGTGTATTATTTTTTTCCATGAAGGTAGACAAATAGTAGTTTACAAGTTAGAGACTCCAAGACACTTTAGAGAGAGATAATCTTATGTCATAATTTCTTTTTTAAAAATCATTTTATTGGGGCTCATACAACTATTATCACAATCCATACATACATACATTAATTGTGTAAAACACCCACTGCCATTGACTTTTAACAATCCTTAAGGATGAGCAAAGTAGAACTGGCTCTTTAGGTTTCTGAAGCTGTATTTCTTTATAGGAGCAGAAATCCCCTTTCTCCCTAGGTGTAACTGGTTGAGTCAAACTGTTGACCTTGGCTTTAGCCAACACATAACCCAATACTAACCAACATAGTAGTGGTGGGTGCCTTCTCGTCAGTTCCGCCCCATAGTGGCCCTGTCTAGATCAGCATGAAGTACTACTGGACTCTGCATCCTCACAATTGTTATGTTTGAACCCATTGTTGAGTTACTGTATCAATTCATCTCCTTGAGTTGTTTTTGTTTTTCCCACTGACTTTGCACTGTACCAAGTATTGTGTCGTTTTCTAAGGACTGGTCTCCTGAAAACATGCCCAAAACTTGTGAGACAAGTCTTGCCATACTCATCTCTAAGGATCAGTCTGGCTGTGATCTTCCGAGACAGATTTGTTTGTTCAGTTAGCAGTCCATGGTACTTTCGGTGTTCTTTGCCAACATGCTAATTCAAAGGCATCTATTCTTTGGTCTTTATTAATTGTTGTCCAACTTTCATATGCTTATGAGGCAATGGAAAATCCCATGGCTAAGGTCAATGGAAAATCCCATGGCATTGCTCAGTCCTCAAAGTGTGACATCCTTGCTCTTCATCACTTTAAAGTAGAATTTCAGAAATCCAAAATATGTTTAGTGAAAGAAATTTGTCACAAAATAATAAATACTGTGTGGATCTATTTAAAGTACAAATAATGAACAGCACTAAACTAGTGTTTTAGGGATGCATTCTTGGGTGATAATGTAAAATTTTCAGAATGGAACAAAATGATAAGTCTCCATTTTGGGGCTGAGGATGTGTTACTCCTTGACCAGGCTGTTTCTTAATAATGTCATTAACCTGTACATCTTTGTTTTGCCTACCTTTCTGTAATTATACATAAATAAGATTCTGAGGAGATTGCAACTAATGTCACAAAACAAAATATATATAAATTACTGTATAAAACATGAGTTTTCTCTGTAAACTTTCACGCTAACCATAATAGACTTTAAAAAATAACAAATGCCTTTTATTATTATTTCCTTCCCCCAGCCCTTTGGCAACTCTTAATCTACTTTTTTACATTTATAGAATTCCGATGACTGACTTTCCTACAAATGCAGTCGTAAAATAATGTGACCTCTTGCGCCACTTTACGTGTGATAAAGGTTTACCCTTGTCAGATACAACTTAGAACTGAATTCCAAAGTAAGCCTCACTATCTTCTATTGTGTGCACTCCTCATTTTGCTTGTCCTTCCTTCTCTTTGGGGACATTTGCATTGTCTGCTCAAGCATGTTGTTCCATTCTTATAAAAAGAGTCCGTGCAGTATTTAATGCGACCATAACTGAATCATGTGTTTTTCGTAGTGTTGTTTCTGGTTGAATGGTTTTTTTAGATCTGTGCTTAGGTCTACTGGTTTGTAAGCTATGTGATAACAAGAATTTTGTCTGTTTTGGTTGAATGCTCCATCCTAAGTGCACAGACAGTTCCTGACTCGTAGAAGACAACCATTAATGTTCGCTATATAAATACAGGAATGCCACACTCATGATCTACATGGGCGTATGTGCTGTTTGAAGTCACGATTACACAATGTTGGCAAGCTTGTTTTCTTTGTCACTTGGTAAAAAGACCATTTTTCTGTTTTCAGATAGAATGGTTCAATTGTTATAAGAAGTCCCTTGCTACTTACATGAGGTCATTGGGAGGAAATGAAGGTTTGGACATAACACAGGATATGAAGCCTCCCAAAAGCTTATATATTGAAGTAAGTTTTACCTCTTGAGAATGGATTTTATTGAATGTGTGGATTATGCTCCTATTATGTAAGAAGGAGATATGAATATAGTTTTGTTAGGTGCCACCAAGTCCTATTCATAGTAACTAGATGTACAACAGAATGAAACACTGCCTTGCCCCGCACCCTCTTCTCAAACATTGCTGTTTGAGCCCATTATTGCAGTCATGGTGTCAATGTGTACCACTGAGAGGCTTCCTCTTTTTGACCATCCAGGGACTTGCCATCCAGATGACATATACACGGAGTCGGCCTCTTTAAGGGGCACTCCCGCTGTAGCTCTTCCAGCATAGCTTTGTTTGCTCTTCTGGCTGTTGATGTTTTGTCAGTGCTTTTCTGCGATATCATAATTCATAGTTATCAATTCACCTCTGTCTTATTCATTGTTCACCTTTCATATACATATTAGGTGATTAAAAAATAGCATGGCTGGGGTCAGATAAACCGAGGACTAGTTTTCATAGTTTTACTGAGATAAAAGGACCCCTGGTGGTATCGCTTCTCGGCCTTTTGGCTAAGATCAAGTGTAGGACCCCTGGTGGTACAGTGGTTACACATTGGGTTGCGATCAGCATGGTCCGCAGTTCAAAACCCACAAAAACTCTGTCCCTTGACTCCACCCCTTGAGGGATAAGATGGGGTTCCTGCCAGGTCTAGAGGCCAGGTGTGTGGATTTCTCACCCAATGGGGGGGGGTTAAATTAAACCTCTCAAGTCTACTTTGAGATTGGTGAGGGAAGTGCTAGGCTTCTCTTTCCCCCTTGCCCCCTAATTGTGTTGTTTTGCTAACACATTTCCTGCTTGGGGGTGGCAAGGTGAGGAATGTTGAGCAAGGGCTGGTGGAACTGTAGAACAAAGCAAAAGTTAAGCTTGGCTAGTGACTGTCTGCACCAAGCTGACTCTGCAAAGCTGTTCTTCACCAGAGGACAGCAAGCCAAGAGGCTTGGTCAGCTGGGTTAGCTCAGGGACCAGAAAAAATTGGCTATGCCAGGCAGGAGGGACGCTTCCCCAGCGTGTGGACAGCCTATAACAAAGAGGGGAATCTGTTAGTAGTTGCTACTGCTCTCTCAGTTTAAGAAGCTTGGATGTACTTCATATTGAGATTCTCTTCCATGAAGTTTAGGATATCGCTCCTAGTGGACCTTCTCTATAATTGCTGAGAGTTGTCCGAGTTTGTTGTCTGACAGTCATTTTGCTGACTCTGCTGCTCTTTAACACTTTAAAGAAGTCTTTTGCAGCATTTATCTCATGGCTTGATTTCTTCACTAATTCCATGAATGTTGATTATGCATTGAAATAAATGAAATCCGTGTCAATTTATTTTTTTCTCTTTTTATCATTGTGTTTATTGGCCCGAGCATGAGGCTTTTTTTTTCCATCGAGCCATAATCCCTACAGAAAGCTTTAGTCTCAGTTCTTCATTAATGTGTTGAATCCTCTTAGCTTTCCATAAGCAAAGTTGTATCATATGCATATCACAAGGTCTCTGCTTTTACACTGGACATTTTAATACTTTCATATTGAAAGTTACTACCACTAAGGAAGTAC
The DNA here is from genome assembly GCF_050624435.1 of Tenrec ecaudatus. NCBI lineage: Eukaryota > Metazoa > Chordata > Mammalia > Afrosoricida > Tenrecidae > Tenrec > Tenrec ecaudatus. The sequence continues at coordinate 386,935 of NW_027459065.1, read as the reverse complement.
TTACCAAGGAGCTTCAAATGTTTCTGGGACTTTTTTCAGTTTTTAAATTCCATATTTGCACACACTTGAAGTCCCTGTCATATAGTTGTCATTTTGTTACTTGGTAAGTGGGTTATCCTCTCTTTGCTCCTCATTTCTTCCAGTAGTACCACGTACTTTGGCGCTTAGTTAATTTTTGGATTTTGAACCATCTTTATTATCCTCTTTTGTATACTTTTGAATATTGAATAAAGTAGACCAAAGAAAAATGTTTGCATTCAACTTAGGTGTTGGCTAAATATGTTAGGTAGCCAGAATAGGGGCCATAAAGGGGGAGTGTTAGTCTGGGTAGACAAGAGAAACAAATTCATAGAAACTCATGTTTATAAGAAAGAGGTTTATATAGAAGAACAACTGAATATTGCGAAAACGTCCCAGCCCAGTCCAGGTCAAGTCCGTGAGCCCAATATTAGCCCATATGTCTGATACCAATCTGTAAAGGCCTCGTCAGACTCACGAAACATGCAATGACTCCGATTGCAGGACGATCTTGAACCAGCGAGTAGAAAGTTTTTGGATCCAGTAGCATTGTAAACATCTCAGCGCTGGCAGGGTTCTTCTCTATGTAGCTTCTCTGGCTCCAGAGGTCTGTTGCATCAGGGTAGGTCCGTGTGGCTTTCCCAGCTACCAGGACGTAGTGCCATGTGTCTTGCCAGTAGAGCATCTCCAAGGAAGTGAGCTGAGAGAGAGAAGCGTCTCCTGTTTAAGGAGGAAATACTGGAGTTCCCAGAATTCTCAGGCGAAGGCAATGCCCACACAGAGGCCTCACTGGCTATCCTGATTGACCAACTAGACTCCACCACTTCACTCTTAATCCTCTCAAGTCCCAAATTGACATCAGATTACATAAGCACCACAAGGGGGTTGTCTCCGCAGTAACTGCATAAGGCTAAAGCAAAAGGATTGGAAGAAATCAGGCATCCATTAAATTTTAGAACAATCAAACTGAGCATGCTCAGACAAGAGCTCCCTCCGCCCCAAGGGGAGGTCCACCAGGGCACACAGATTAGGCTCAGTTACATTACCTCACACAGGTGGGCCTAAACTCAAGCCAGTGGAACCAACCAATACCTTCAACCATGCTTCCCCCAGCCGTTGTGGAGAGGAGGGAATAAAGACCCTGCCTTGACTTCCTTCCATTCCAGCATTCTCCACAAGTGGGGGGTGGGAGCCCTTTTGGCCCCTGGGATTTCCTGGTTCCACGTGCTGGGTTACGTGTTCCTGTTCTTTCTATGTGTTTTTTTCCCATTCAGCAGTGAACCCATGTGCAGTTCTGCGGATCCTTGTATGCTTTCTTAAAACAATGTGTATTTTTTGAGGCTGTAATACCTGAAACTTCCCTTTTCCCCATAAAATCACTTGGATTACAAACCTGCTTCTGCTGTGTGAATTCTTTCAGGTACCTGAATCCAGGAACCTAACACCTTTTTCTCTATATTGCTTCATCTTGCAATCTACTCTCCTTGTATTTCAATCTAAAGGAATGTCTCAACATTCCCTCAGGTTTTATTTGTTTTCTTGAATTTTATCCTCATTTATAAAGGAAAGTTTTGCTGGCTATAGGAATCTTGGATGGCTGTTCATTTCTTTCATTATTTTAAATATGTGACTCTATTACCTCCTGGTTTCCAGGGTTTCTATATATGTAAATTGGTACTTCATTTTATTTGATATTGTCAAGATTTTATCTTTTTTTTAAAGAGTTTGATGATAAGATATTTTGGTGTGGATCTCTCAGGCTTTCTTCTGATTTGGAAATTCTTAAGTGTCATTGATATGTACATTCTTGTCCTTTGTCAAGTTTTGGTAATGTTCTGCTGTTGTCTATTAAGTTTTATTTAGTTACCCTTTGCCCTCTTCTGGGACTTCCATAATATTTGCATTGATTTGCTTGATGGTGTTCCTTGGGATCATGTTTCTTTACTTTTGTTCCTCAGACTCAATAAGCTGTTCTGTTCTTCTGCCAACTCAAATATCCTGTTGAGTTATCCAGTAACGTTGTTTCTCTTATTTGTTAGTGCTAGTAATTGGATTGGCTTCTTTAAATGTAGGAAGACATATCAGAGGGCCGTATTTGACTTTCTCTGGCTTCACTGTTTCCATGAGGCAGAGTTCAGACATGCCTCCATCCTTCATCCTTCAATATCTATTCTGACACCACCCACTCCTCCCTCACACACTGCCTTTCTGTCGGGTTCAATTATCGGTCCCAGTTGGCCTCACAGAACTCACAGACAATATTCACAATTTAGTGGGCTTATTAAGGAAGGTAACTAGTTACCACAAGTCAGCATCAGGAAACAGTAAGTGTACCTCTCCTGTCATCCAGCAGTCATGTCAGTCTTTAGTCCTTAGCCTCTCAGTCACATAGTCCCTTTGCCTCTTTGGGCCAGAAAGGCAGCCCACTGCTCTGCCTCAAAGTATCATAGTCTCAGTATTGCTCCTCTGTTTTATGTCATGGACGCCTTGCCTCAGCTCTGGTCTTGGCCTAGTCCCTCTGTTCTGTCCCATGGTCTCTGTGATGCAGCCTTTGATGCCTCCATCTCAGTCTCTACCACTTCAGTCAAAGATCTCAAGTATGTCCCACTAGGGCCTCTTACACCTTGATGGTCCAGCATTTCTCTGTGTTCCTGCTTCTGAGATGGCTTTTCCACATAACCATCCCTCCAAAATGGGATTTTAACCATAGCCATATAGGCTAGAATTGATAATACAATGCATAAGAGATGATGGCTAGATGGGCCTTATTCATTGACTACATCTCTTCATCTCTTTCTTAGGATCCCTGCTGGCATTGTAGGATAGGCATTGATTGGACTGCTAACCATAAGGTTCCAGAACCAAACTCTCTGGTATTGAGTCAATGCTGATTCCTAGGGATCCCCTATGGGTTTCTGAGTAGAAAGCCCAGGCTTTCTCCTACTGGTACTGGTAGTTTTGAACTGTCGACCATGCAGATTGCAACCCAGTGATTAACTGCTGTACCACCAGGGTTCTGAAGTTCTTACGGTTCAAATTTACCAACTGTTGCTCAGGGGAAAGATGAGACTCTTAGTTTCTGTAAGGATTTACAGCCTTGGAAAACCAATATAGGGTCATTGTGAGTTAGAATCAACTAGAGGGCGGTGATAGAATCTCTTTATAGATATTTTAATTTATGTATATATATATTGCTAACCCAGTTTTCATTTGTTCTTTGGGCCTGTTTTTTTTCCTAATTGTTTTATTAGGGGCTCATAGAACTCTTTATCACAATCCATATATATACGTACATCAATTGTATAAAGCACATCTGTACATTCTTTGCCCTAATCATTTTTTTTACATTTTATTAGGGGCTCATACAATTATTATCACAATCCACACATATACATACATCAATTGTGTAAAGCACATTCCTACATTCTTTGCCCTAATCATTTTGAAAGCATTTGCTCTCCACTTAAGCCCTTTGCATTAGGTCCTCTTTTTTTCCCCCCTCCCTCCCTTGCCCCCCCTCCCTCATGAGCCCTTGATAATTTATAGATTGTTATTTTGTCATATCTTTCCCTATCCGGAGTCTCCCTTACCCCCCGCCCCCCCACCCTTCTCTGCCGTCCTTCTCCCAGAGAGGAGGTCACATGTCGATCCTTGTAATCAGTTCCCCCTTTCCAACCCACTCACCCTCCACTCTCCCAGCATTGCCCCTCATACCATTGGTCCTGAAGTTATCATCCACCCTGGATTCCCTGTGCTTTCAGCTCCCATATGCACCAGTGTAGAATTAGGATCATGGTAGTTGGGGGGAGGAAGCATCCCGGATCCGGGGGAAAGCTGTGTTCTTTTTTTTTTCTTTCTTTTTTTACATTTCATTAGTGGCTCATACAACTCTTATCACAATCCACACATATACATACATCAATTGTATAAAGCACATCCCTACATTCTTTGCCCTAATCACTCTCAAAGCATTTGCTCTTCACTTTACCTTTGCATCAGGTCCTCTTTTTTTTCTCCCCTCCCTCATGTGCCCTTGGTAATTTATACATTGTTATTTTGTCATATCTTTCCCTATCCGGAGTCTCCCTTACCCCCCCCACCCTTCTCTGCCGTCTGTCTCCCAGAGAGGAGGTCACATGTGGATCCTTGTAATCAGTTCCCCCCTTTCCAACCCACTCACCCTCCACTCTCCCAGCATTGCCCCTCATACCAATGGTCCTGAAGTTATCATCCACCCTGGATTCCCTGTGCCTCCAGCTCCCATATGCACCAGTGTACAACCTCTGCCCTATCCAGTCCTGCAAGGTAGAATTCGGATCATGGTAGTTGGGGGAGGAAGCATCCAGGATCTGGGAGAAAGCTGTGTTCTTCATCGGTACTGCATCGCACCCTGACTGACCCATCTCCTCTCCTAAACCCCTCTATGAGGGGATCTCCAGTGGCCGACAAATGGGCTTTGAGTCTCCACGCTGCACTTACCCCTTCATTCACTATGGTGTGTGTGTGTGTGTGTGTGTGTGTGTGTGTGTGTAAAATTAAAAACTTTTATACAATAGCCTATACTCCAGGATAAAGTGTAGCTATCTGCTTTATACTCCTCCTGGATCATTGCAGTATCCCCACTTTGGGAAACACTGCTATAGAGGGACAGGAGTATGGAAATACTTATAGTGCCCTCTCTGCAACAAACTTTGATTCACAGTTTTAAGGTAATAGTGATGTGTGAGCTGAACTATATTAAGCTTATATTTTATAGGTCAAAAATGATTGGATGTTGGCACTTTAATTTCAAGCATCTTAATGTAATCTAACATTCCATCTTCCATAAATTTTGTTTTATTTTTAAAATACTAAATGAAAATTAATTGATTGCTAAGTTACTGTGTAAGCAAAATGAAAGAGCATGAAACTGAATCTTTTAAATGTATTTTTAAGTATTCCTGAGAAACAAGAGATTGGAAGACTTGATTTCCTTTGAAAAACAGTTTGTTCACTCCCTCAATGCATGAATATCTCCTTTTATTAAATTGGAACTCTATGATGCTCACTCTCCCGACACAACGTCTGGAGCCAAAGTGGGTGAACAAGTAAATATGGTGAAGAAAGCTGATGGTGCCCGGCTATCAAAAGAGATAGTGACTGGGGTCTTAAAGGCTTGAAGATAAACAAGCGGCCATCTAGCTCAGAAGCAACAAAGTCCACATGGAAGAACACACCAGCCTGTGTGATCGAGTGGTCCCGAAGGGATCAGTTACCAGGCATCAAAGAACAAAAAATCATATCATTGACTGCACACCTCCATGATAGGATCGCTGAAGACAAATGGGTGCATAAGCAAATGTGGTGAAGAAAGCTGATGGTGCCTGGCTATCAAAAGAGATAGTGTCTGGGGTCTTAAAGGCTTGAAGGTGAAAAAGCGGCCATCTAGCTCAGAAGCAAAAAAGCCCACATGGAATAAGCACACCGGCCAGTGCGATCGCGAGGTGCCAAGGGACCAGGTATAAGGCATCATGCAAAAAAAAAAAGATATGTGTGTATGTATGTGTACATGTGTGTATATGTATATATGTATATGTATATATGTATATATATAACATATTAAATGAAGGGGGAAGTGCAGAGTGGAGACCCAAGGCCCAAGTGTCGGCCAATGGAGATCCCCTCATAGAGGGGTTTAGGAGAGGAGATGGGTTAATTAGGGTGCGAGGTAGTACCGATGAAGAACACAACTTTCCTCCAGATCCTGGATGCTTCCTCCCCCCAACTACCATGATACGAATTCTACCTTGCAGGGCTGGATAGGGCAGAGGCTGTACACTGGTACATATGAGGGCTGGAGGTACAGGGAATCCAAGGTGGATGATACCTTCAGGACCAAGGGTGTGAGGGACGATGCTGGGAGAGTGGAGGGTGAGTGGGTTGGAAAGGGGGTACTGATTACAAGGATCCACATGTGACCTCTTCCCTGGGAGAGGGACAGCAGAGAAGGGGGGTAAGGGAGACTCCGGATAGGGCAAGATATGACAAAATAACGATGTATAAATTTCCAAGTGCACACGAGGGAGGGGGGAAAGGGGAGGGAGGGGGAAAAATAAAAAAGAGGACCTGATGCAAGGGGCTTAAGTGGAGAGCAAATGCCTTGAGAATGATTGGGGCAGGGAATGTATGGATGTGCTTTATACAATTGATGTATGTATATGTATGGATTGTGATAAGAGTTGTATGAGTCCCTAATAAAATGTAAAAAAGGAAAAGAGAAAAATATGATTAGGGCAAAGACTGTACAGATGTGCTTTATACAATTGATGTATGTATATGTATGAACTGTGATAAGAATTGTATGAGCCCCAGTAAATTGTTAAAAAGAAAAACAGTTTGTTTTTAGATGTATGTTCTTTTATCCTGATGGATTATGGGAAGGATCTGGTCAATCTAGTTGAGGTAAAATGCTCTTTTCTTTCTTGTTTGCCACTGTTATGTCCCTCATTTTTATTCCTTCTGATTAATATAGTGCATTGTTTGAGAGGAAAACGTCCAACTATGTAGTCTCCTTTTATCTAAATCCCTGGTTTCCTTATTGGTAATACCATCCATGTATACATTTGCAAAGCTTATTTTTCCCTTCCCGGTGACGTAGGAAATTGAGATCTTTAGGTTTAGGACCACAGTAAATATCTGGGAATAGTAAGGGTCCTAAGTACACAGAGGAGGAAACAGACACATAAAATACAGTACTTTTACTGTTCGGGCATTTATATAATCCCACTTCATGTTATGATCACTGCATATTTTAAAAGGTAATTTGGATAAAATATCTGATTTTCTTTTCAGGTACGGTGTCTAAGAGACTATGGAGAATTTGAAGTTGATGATGGTACCTCTGTGATACTAAGAAAAAACAGCCAGGTATTTATTGTCTTAAGAATGTATACTTTGAACTTCAATAAAAGTATTGAATGAAGAAAATGTTCGAATCAATAGTAAAATAATTACCTTGTGATGACAATTTATAGCACAGGCATTATGTTTAATATAGATCACCTTGTTTTGTACTTTTTGTAAATGTTAAGACTTACAAATATTGAATATACAATGGACTGCAAAAAGTGGGAAAATTCCATTCTGTGATTCCATTTATCTACCATGTGTTCTAAGCAATGTACTAGTAAAATTTTTATCTATTAATTACAAACAGATATAATTTTTATGAGTATATTACTTTGGCTTTGTTTGTTGTTTTTTCATTCTCTTTTGTTTTGTTTTTTCTATAGCACCTATATCTTTAGTGACTTCTTTAAGCATTAAAGAGGGCCACATCCTAAGAACGCATAGTTCTTAGATTGGGGCTAGATTTAAATGGGAGCACAAAATCCATTCACATATCTGTGGTTTATATATGTCTCTGGTTCACTTTAGAAACAACATTATCATTTTATGATAACGAAAACTTTTCAAACCATCTTCCTGGGACATAAGGTAACGATAGTGTTATTCATTTAGCTAATGATACAGAATTTAAAACACGGTTGAGAAAAGCATATAGAAGTATAGGCTGGTTTCAGACATCAATTCATGCTCGAATTGTTGACTTATATAGATTAAATTCAAGTTTCTGAACAATTTATTAAAAAATCTTTTCTGGGGGGACTCATACAGCTCTTATTACAATTCATCCATACATACATTGTGTCAAGCACATTTGTACATTTGTTGCCATATAATTTTCAAAACATTTTCTTTCTACTTGAGCCCTTGGTATCAGCTCCTCATTTTCACCCTCCTTCCCCCACCCTCCCTCACGAACCCTTGATTATTTATAAATTATTATTATTTTGGCATATCTCACACTGTCCAACGTCTCCCTTCACCCACTTTTCTGTTGTCTGTCCCCCATGGAGGAGTTTATATGTAGATCTTTATAATCCCTTGCCCCTTTCTACCCTACCTTCCCTCCACCCTCCCGGTATCGCCACTCTCACTACTAGTCCTCAGAGGGTCATCTGTCCTGGATTGCCTCTGTTTCTAGTTCCTGTCTGTACCAGTGTACATCCTCTGGTCTACCCGTATTTGTAAGGTAGAATTGGGATCATGATAGTGGGAGGGAGGAAGCATTAAAGAACTAGAGGAAAGCTGTATGTTTTATCTTTACTATACTATACCCTGACTGGTTTGTCTCCTCCCCAAGGCCCTTCTGTAAGGGTATGTCCAGTTGCCTATAGATGGGTTTTGTGTCCCCATTTCGCACTCCCACTCATCACAGTGATAGGACTTTTTGTTTTTTGATGCCTGATACCTGATCCCATTGACACCTCGTGATCACACAGGCTGGGCTGGACACTATTTACACAAATAATTAGGGTTGATGTTGGAACAAAACTTTCAACAAAATTCATTCCAAAAGGTAGCAACATGCATACCTGACTAATACATGTCATAACAAAATAAGAAGAGCATTAAAGTAGTAAATATTTGGTATTCCTGGATCACCATTCATTAGGCACCCTGAAGGCCAGAGAGTCAAACCAAAGTCCAATAACTGCCAATTCCATAACTTGGGATAGCAGTCATCATCTTCTCACACTGATGAATTTCAGTCTTAAATCAAAGGGCTCCTGATGAGTTTGAATGAAAGCCCAGTTTACAAACTCCAGTGAATGTAGCTTCCACAAGGATTCTTTCTGGTGTGGCCTATGAAAGATATTGTGTGCCTCCAAAGAACAATATTAAGTCCACGAGTCTGTAGCACACACCCTGGATTACCAAGAGCTGGATAGAAAGTAGGTCCAAAAGGTCCAATTAAGTGGGCCTCTACTCAAGTACTCCCTCAACGCAAGAACACTTTGTTCTAGTCACCTGGCATTCTGTGATAACCTTCCCGCCAGAATTGCTGAAGACAAATGGGTGCATAAGCAAATGTAATGAAGAAAGGTGATGGTGTCCAGCAATGCAAAGATATAGCATCTGGGGTCTTACAGGCTTGAAGATGAACAAGTGACTCTCTCTAAGAAGCAACAAAGCCCACATGGAAGAAGCACACCAGCTTGTGTGATAAAGAGGTGTCGAAGGGATCAGGTATCTGGCATCAAAGACCCAGAACAAAAAGCCTTATTGATGTGATTGAGGGGGAGGGTGGACTGGAGACCCCAAACCCATTTGTAGACAGCTGTGAGAGTAGTGGTAACAAGAGGGGGCACTGATCACAATGTAACCCCTCCTTGGGCATGGGCAGTAGAAAAGAGGGTAAAGAGAGACCTCGGACAGTGTAAGACATGAAAAATTAATAACAATTTATGAATTATTAAGAGTTCGTGAAGAAGGGAAGAGGGAAAAATGAGGAGCCCATGCCAAGGGCTCAAGTAGAATGAAATTGTTTTGAAAATGATGATGGCAACAATGAACAAATGTGCTAGACACAATGGATGGATGCATAGATTGTGATAAGAGCTGTATGAGCCCCCAAGAAAATGATTTTGATCAGAATTGTGTTCTATCTATAGATTTATTGCTTTCAGTAATATTCACATTTTGATTTTTCTGTAGTTTCCTTTGTACAGGTCTTTTGTTTCTTTGGTTAAGTTTATTCCCAGGTATTCATCTTTTGTATGGATATTATAAATGATATTGTTTTCTCTTTTTTTATTTTTTTTCTTGATGTTTTTATTTTGGAGCTCTTCAATAGCATATTAAAATTGATTTCTGCTTATTAATCTTGTATGCCATTACTTTAACAGATTCGTTAGTACTTTCCAACAATCTTTCTGTGGAGTCCTTGGGGCTCTCACTATGTAAAATCATACTATCTGCAAATAGTGACAGCTTGACCTATTTTTTGCCCAATTATATTCCTTTTATTTTAAAATTTTTTTGCTGTCTGTCTGGCTAAGATGTTTATTGTAGTACAATGTTGAATAAGAATATTGATGAGGGACACTCTTATCTACTTCCTGTTTTCATTTTTTCTAAATGCTCGTGATCAGGTTTTGAGGATTATGCTCATTTCATAGAATGCGTGTGGGAGTTTGCTGTCAGTTTCTATATTTTGGAATAGTCTGCACAGAATTAGTTATGGCTCTTCCCTGAATACTTGCTAGCATTCTCCTGTGAAGGCAACATACATACTTCTTTAGAATCTTTCTTGGTTGGAAGTCTCTTGGTGACCTCTAATTCTTCTTTTGCTCTACATGTATCTTTTTATTTCATTTGGATCTTTTGTGATGGCACCCTTTTCATCTCAAATTCTAGATATTTGCATCTTTCTTTTCCTTTGTTAAGTTTTCTAGCAGTTTGTCGATTTTGTTAATCTTTTCATAACCAACTTTTTGTCTTGTTGATTTCCCCCCCCCATTTTTCAGTTCATTTATTTCTGCTTCAATTTTTATTAGTTCTTTCCCTTTATTGTTGAAGGACTTATGTGGTTTCCCTCTTTCTACTTCTTGGAAGTGTTTTATTAGTATTGGTTTTGGATTTCTCTCATATTTCGTGTGTGTATTGATTGCTATAAATTGACTTCAGATAACTGCATTTGTTGTATCCGAGTTTTTGGTATGATGTGTTATAGGTTTGCTTGTTTTAAGGAGTTTCTTAATTTCTCGTTTTCGTTTACTCTAGTGTCCAGTCATTTTGAAATGGTATGTTGTTCAGTCTCCATGTGTTTGTCTTTTTGTTCCTTTTCTTTCTTTTGTAGATTTCCAGTTTTATAACATTGTGATCTGAGAAAATGAATTGTTGAATTCAAAATTCCTTTATTTTTTCCTCCTCAGGAAATAACCTTTATTTCTCCCTTGTATTTGAGGGATATTTTTGTTCAGTATAATATTCTTGGCTGGCTTCCTTCCGCCCCACCACCCCTTCCACCCGTCACAATTGTATATAGGTCATTCCATTGTCTTCTTGCCTGCAGGTCTTTTGCTGAGAAGTCTGAATTTATCCTTTTCAACTTTCCTTTGTAGATGACTTTTCCTTTTTCTCTACCTGCCCTCAGATTCTCTCCTTTTCTTTATGTCTTGATGTTTTCTCTTTGGTTGTCCATTCTTCTCAGCTTGTTGAATAGTATGTTGAAATTTTCTTCCATGGTTTCTTGTACTATTCTCTGTAGATTTTTTTTTTGGTGGTGTTCTTTTCCCAGCATTTCTTTTCTTTTTTCTTTTCTTAGATGGGTTCTTATGATAGTGTCCTACAGGATTTATTTGGATGCTTCCGGGTTTTTTTGTTGATTGCTTCTCTTGTCTACTGTCGTGAGGGTAATTGTCTTCAAGCTCATTTATTTTATTTTCCTTTTCCATTTTATTCCTCTAGCCTTTTACTATGTTGCCTAATTCAGTTATCTCATTGCTTGTCTTCTAGAATCCTTTGGTTTAAGGATTTTAGTTTCTCAATTTCTTCTGTTTTTCTCATGAACATTCCCCAGATCTCTTGACCTAAGCATCATTCTTCTGAATTCTGTTACTGGTGGTTCACAATCACATCTTCAGACTATTCCATTGGTTTGAGTGCTACTTGGTTGTTCATGTTTGTTTTTCTTGAATTTGGAAGCTTTCTGTGCTTGACTGCTGTTTCTTCAGCATTGTGGTGTGTGAGCTGCTGGTCATACAGAGGTAGAGTTTGTCTAGTGACACAGGTGAGTTCTAATAGGAGCTGGAAAACATACAGTGGTGAAATGAAAAGAAGGGGAAAGGTGCCTAAGTGGGGATAGTGGCTGGGAAAAATAGAATAAAATAAAAGTAATGATAAGAATAAAGTAATGATAGTAATAAGTGACTGTGAATAAGCCAACAGACTTGCAAAAATAATGGGAAAATATTTTCAGAGGGGTAATCACAATAAGGAGCTCTGGTCATATAATGGTTATGTATTGAGTTGTAATCTGAAAGGTCAACATTTTAAAACCACTAGCTGCTCCGCCAAAAAAAGGAGACTTTCTATTCCCATAAACAGTTACAGTCTCAGAAACTCACCGGACAGTTTTACCCTGTCCTATAGGATCACTGTGAGTTGACACTTGCGGGCAGAGAGTTAATCTCAATTAATAGGTTTCATGGAAAGATATTTAATGAGAGGACAGCAAGAAAATAGAAAGATAATTGATAGAAGTACAAGGATCAAAAAAAAAAAAAGACTTGGGTATGGTTGTGGGTACCAGATTCTGCTATTGTGGCAATGTGAATGAATGTGAGCATATCTGTGCACTTAGGAGGTCCTGGAAAGCCCATGCTAGAGTGGGTATGCTGGGATACACAGACCTGTCTCTTCCTGGGAGGAATGTGGATTCTCAGGAGGGTGGAGTCACTCCAGAAGAGGAAGTAGGAGATCAAAAAAGAGAGAGAGAGTATTAAAATAGAACAAAAGTACAAAATCCAAAATTATATATAATAAAGCTACCTTGTGGGTGGGGATTCCTGCTCTTTTAGTAGTCTGTGTGTACATGTATGCGGTATCACGGCGCTGGCACACGGGATGGAATGCCTTGTAGAACAAAGCAGGAAAAGAGGAGGAAGATGGGGAAATGGTACAAAGCGTACCTTGGGTACTGAGCATGTGTGTACCAAGCTGCCCAAGTGATCTGCTAGCTATCTGTGTCCCTAGAGGCCAGGGAGGTAGAGGGTTGGCTGGCTGACTGTCTTTTCTCAGGGGCCACGAAGAATCACGATGCTTGTAGAAGCAACTCATGTTGCTGCTCATCCGTAAAGGGGAGTCTGTCAGCAGGCCTTGCTGCTTTCCACTTTGAGAAACTTGGGTCAACTTGGCTTTTAAGTTGAATTTCTTGCTACCAGGAAGTGCAGAATCTCTCTCATAGTGGAAACTCTTTGGTAGTTGCTGAGCACATCTTCCCGGGCTTGTTATATGGTGGCCATCTTACCCCATTTTCTGTCTTTTTCTACTTGAGGTATTATAGTAGTATAGATGTATTTTTATTCTCACAACAACCTTACATTATTTATTGTTAAACTTGATTAGGAAGTAAAAAAACAAGGAATAAACCAGATTATTTGCCGATTGAAGTTCAATTCATCAGATGGGGACAAAAATCTTAATTCATGATTTGAGCCTGGGAAAATGCGGCCATGCGTGCCATCCTTCAGGGGGCTCCTTACAGACCCAGCTTGGTTCTTCTCCAATGTCTTCTCTTGGAGTTGTACCTGATTTTATTACCGGTTTTCATTCGAATCCATTGGGGAATGGGCAGATTCTGCTTCTGTTTCTTGGCCAGGAATCTCTTGATCCTGAAAGTCTTATGAGATGACATGGTGAAGTCGGAGCACCACCACACTCGGGGTGGCAGAGAGACGGAGAGGTAGATGTATTTTTTAATATCATTTTACTAGGGGCTCTTACACCTCTTATAGCAATCCATATATCAATTGTATCAAGCACATTTGTACATATGTTGTCACCATTATTTTCAAAACATTTTCTAATTGAGGCCTTGGTATCAGCTCCTGTTTTATTTCCCTCCCTCCCTCCCTCACCCTCATGACTCCTTGTTAAATTATAAATTATTATTATTTTCATATTTTACACTGTCTGCAGTCTCCCTTTACTCTGTTGCTTGTCCCCTGCAGGTGGGGAGTGGCTTATATGTCGATCATTGTGACTGGTTTTCCTTTTCTCCCTTTCCTCTCCCATCTTCCCCTTCCCCTCATGGTATTGCTACTCCCATTACTGTTCCTGAGGGATTTATCTGTCCTGGATTCCGTGTACCAAGAGCTCTGATATGTACTAGGGTACATGTTCCTGTCAAGCCAGATTTGTAAGCTAGAACTGGGGTCAGGATAGTGGGGTGCCAAGGTCAATTAAAGAGCTAGAGTAGTGTGTATTTTGTTGGTGCTAAACTTCACCCTGACTGACTTGACCCTTCTCTGAGGAGATGTCCAATTGTTTACAAATGGGCCTTGGGTCTCCACTCCAAACCCCCCCCCCCAATTCATATCTATATGATGGTTTGTTTTGGGTCATCTGATACCTGATCCTGTTGACACCTTGTGATCACACAGGCTGTGTGCTTCTTTCATGTGGGTTTTATTGCTTCCCTGCTAGATGGCCGCTTGTTTAACTTCAAGCCTTTAAGACCCCAAACACTGTATCTTTTCATAGCTAGGCACCATCAGCTTTCTTCACCACATTTGCTAATGCACCCATTTGACTTTAGCTATCATGTCAGGAAGGTGAGCATCACAGAATGCCAGGTTATTAGAAGGAAGTGTTCTTGCGTTGCGGGAGGACTTGAATAGAGAACCAATATTCATCTGCAACCTTGATATTAAACATAAATATATGAACATAGACCCATATCCCTATCATTATATAAGTATATTTTTATATATGTGTGTATATTTACACCTCTATAAATGTCTTTTGCCTCCAACAAACGATCCTTGAACTAACTACAAGTTTTCTTTCTTGATGTGTTTTGTTTTGTTCTTTGTCAGTGATTTGTTGTTGTTTTGTTGTCTGGTTGTATACTGTTGCTTTGTTTTCCTCTGTCTTATTTTCGTGCATGTTATTGTCTCCACAGGTCTGTCTAAATAAGACAGGCTGGATGAACTATCTGGAGGAAAAACAATGGACCGACAGTTCCGGGGGGGGCTTGGGATAGGGGAAGTGGGGGGGTAAGGAAGTGGTGTTAACAAACCCAGGGACAAGGGAACAACATGGGACCCAAAATGGTAGTGAGGAGGGAGTGGCAGGCCTGGTAGGGAATGATCAAGGGTAAGGTTACATAAAGAAGAGGTATAGCTGTAACCCAGGTGGGGATGGAGCTTGGTAGTAGGGCAGGAGGAAAGTCAAGGGAGATGGAGGAAAGAGCTAGGAGTCAATGGGCATTTATAGAGGTCTAGACAAAGACATGTACATGCAAATATATATATGAGGATGGGGAAATAGATCTATGTTTCTGTATTTATAGGTTTAGTTTTAAGGTGGCAGAAGGACCTTGGACCTCTACTCAAGCACTCCCTCAATGCATGAATACTTTCTTTTATTAAGTTGGCACTCTACGATGCTCACCCTCCCTACACAACTGCTGAAGCCAAAGTGCGTGAACAAGTAAATGTAGTGAAGAAAGCTGATGGTGCCCGGCTATCAAACGAGATAGTGTCTGGGGTCTTAAAGGCTTGAAGATAAACAAGCGGCCATCTAACTCAGAAGGCACAAAGCCCACATGGAAGAACACACCAGCCTGTGTGATCGCGTGGTCCTGAAGGGATCAGTTATCAGGTATCAAAGAACAAAAAAATCATATCATTGGGTGCACACCTCCATGATACGATCACCAATGACAAACGGGTGCATAAGCAAATGTGGCGAAGAAAGCTGATGGTACCCGGCCATCAAAAGAGATAGTGTCTGGGGTCTTAAAGGCTTGAAGGTGAACAAGCGGCCATCTAGCTCAGAAGCAATAAAGCCCACATGGAAGAAGCACACCAGCCTGTGCAATCACGAGGTGCCAAAGGCATCATGCAAAATATATATATATATATATATATATATATATATATATATATATATATATATATATATATATATATATATACCGTAGTGAATGAAGGGGGAAGTGCAGAGTGGAGACCCAAAGCCCATTTGTCAACCACTGGAGATCCCCTCATAGAGGGGTTTAGGAGAGGAGATGGGTCAGTCAGGGTGTGATGTAGTACCGATGAAGAACACAGCTTTCCCCCAGATCCTGGATACTTCCTTCCCCCAACTACCATGATCCGAATTCTACCTTGCAGGACTGGATAGGGCAGAGGTTGTATGTACACTGGTGCATATGAGAGCTGGAGACACAGGGAATCCAGGGTGGATGATACCTTCAGGACCAGGGGTCTGAGGGGTGATACTAGGAGAGTGAGGGTGAGTGGGTTGGAAAGGGGGAACCGATTACAAGGATCCACATGTGACCTCCTCCCTGGGAAATGGACGGCAGAGAAAGGGAGGAAGGGAGCCTCCGGATAGGGAAAGATATGACAAAATAACAATCTATAAATTATCAAAGGCTCATGAGGGAGGGGGGACCGGGGAGGGAGGGGGAAAAAAAGAGGACCTGATGCAAAGGGCTTAAGTGGAGAGCAAATGCTTTGAAAATGATTAGGGCAAAGAATGTAGGGGTGTGCTTTATACAATTTATGTATGTATTTGTATGGATTGTGATAAGAGTTGTATGAGCCCCTAATAAAATGTAAAAAAAAATGTCTTTTGCCTCCTTTCCTCCTCTATTTCCCTTTACTTTCCTCCTGTCCCACTATCATGTTTGACCTTCATTTGGCTCTCAGTAATTCCTCTTTCAGCTACATTGCACTTGATCTAACCCCACCAGGCATTCTACACCTTCCTCTCCATCAATTTTAGATCTCTTGTTGTTCCCTGTCCGTGGGTCTGTTGGCTCCCCTCCCCCTTCCCTAGCTCTCCCTTTCTATTATCCCCTGGAACCGTCGGTCCCATTTTCTTCTCAGGATTGTAGGATTTGAATTTTTCTAATATGGTTATAAAGTTCTTTCCTGTTGTTTTGTTTATATAGTGGATAACATTGATTGTTTTTCTAATATGTAACCATCATTGCACCCTTGTTATGAATTCATGTTGGTCATGATGATTTACTTTACTGAGATATTTATTGTTGGCTTTATTAGGTAGGGTTTTGTTGAGATATTTTTACATTTATGTTCATAAGGGATATTGCTGTATTATTTTCTTTCCTGGCTATGTTTCTGTCTGATTTGGGTATAATGATTTTACAAGTTTCATAAAATGAATTTGGGGACTTTCCATTTTTATTATGTCCTACAATGGTTTGAATAAAATTGGTGTCAACTCTTCTTTGAATGTATTGGGAGTTTTTAATTGCATGACTTGTTTCTCTTTTCAATATGTATGTTTACTTTTCCTGCTTCAGTGTGTTCGTGTATGATAGATGGTGGTGTTGTTGCTGTTATTGGAAGGTGCTGTGGACTTATTCCAACTCAGTGTTCCTATGGACAATAGAGCAAAACCCTGCCCCATACTGTGCAGTCCTCACTATTGTTCTTATCTTTGAGCCCAGTGATGCAGCTACTGTGTCAATCCATCTTGTTGAAGGTTTTCCTCGGTTCTAAAACCCGGTACTTTTATCATGCGTGGGACACGTCTCCAAGGTCTGTCTCCCTGGACAACATGTCCAAAGTACATTAAACCAAGTCTCGTCATTTTCTGCTACAGAGCCTTCTGGATGCACTTTTTCTAAGACAATTTTTGTTTTCAGTTCCTCTTTTTAAGTAACTTATTTTTCCTCAATTGCTGTCAGGATTCCTGTCATTTGTAACTTTCATCATGATATGTCATGATTATTTTATTTCAGTCAGCCCTGCTTTTGGTTTGTTTAGCTTCATGAGTACATTTGTTACCATGTCATGATATATTAAGGAAGTTTCCTTCTCTCTGCTCTTTTGATTGTTTTGTTTGTTTCTTCCTGTTTTTTTGTCCAATCACACATAATGTACTTGATGTTGTCCCACAGAATTCTGTGATTTTCTCTAGATTTTCTTGTCTATTTTAAAAATTATTCCTTTACCAAATTAGGTTGAGAGATTTTCTTTAATCTCACTGATGAACTCTCTCTGATTCAATTCTAGTCCATTTGCTCTTTTTTAAAATTAAAAGATCATACTACTGGGGACTCAGTTAGTTTATTGTGCCAACCTGGCCGATAAACACATGTGGGGTTAATTGAAGGGCAGAGGGATAAATGGCTCAGTGAGCCTCACCTTTCTAGTTCTCGGGTCTCTTGCTTTGTGGTCACACCAGGGTGCAACTGCTTTCGCAGTTCCCTGCTTCAGCTTGCAAGACAGACTTCCTGCAAGACATCCCCAGGGAGAAGCCACATGAACGTACCCCGATGCAGCCCTGGGTGCTGGAGCACCCACGTGGAGACCCCTGCCAGCGCTGAGATGCTTACATATTCATTGACTCAGCTTTCCTCTGCAGTCGACATCATTGTGTCTGTTTTGTGAGATGGAGCAGGACTTTGTGGACTGTTATTGGACTAATGGGTTAATGTTGGACTTGTGGGCTTGGGCAGCACTGGGTTGGGATATTTTCTTGATGCGCACTTAACCTTTACATACAACTCTCTCTTATACACAAGTTGCTGTAGATTTACTTCTCCAAAGTACCTAGACTAATAAAGGGGCTCTTAGAGCTCTTATAACAATCAATACATCAATTGTATCAAGCATATTTGTACATATGTTGCCAAGATTATTTTCTAAACATCTACTTTCTATTTGAGCCCTTACTATTAGACCCCAGGGACTCTCAAGGGGCAGGATTGTACTAGGAGGCCAAGAGGTGCAGTCCTTATGCCCTTGTGATGATACTGGCCTTGCTGTGCCCCAGGGTCAGTTAGCCCCTAGGGCAAGGCAGGGCATGAAGTGAGACCAGTGTTAAGAGCTCCGCTGGTGTAGGCAGTCCCCAAAGGAGAGAGGGCCACCGTTGATCCCAAACCCTAGCGAGGTGATCTCCTGGCTGTCTTTTCAGGCAAGTGGGGGAGATATGTCAGTTACGTGGGCGCTGACAGAAAATGAACCAGCCATGTGATGGACATGGGGCTTAGAGGAGCCAGCAGAGAGCAGGCTGCCACGGTCAGGCCTTATCAGGGGTTTAGAGGCCAGGGTCAAAATATCAGTCCCTCTTTTTCCCCTCCCTCCCCACCCCACCTTGACCCCTTGATAAATTATAAATTATTATTATTTTCATATCTTAACCAACCACTCTCTCCCGTCACCCTTGGTTTCTGTTGATCGTCCCCCTGGGGTGGGGGTGTGGTTATGTGTCAATCATTGGAGTCACCTTTCTCCTGCCCTCCTGGTATCACTACTTCCATTGTTATTCCTTGATTCAGTGTGTGTCTCGAGCTCTTATCTGTATCTGTGTACATGTTCTGGTCTAGCCCTCAGTGAAAGGCAGGACTGGAGTCATGGTAGTGGGGGGTGAGGAACCTCAAGGAACCAGAGGAATATTGTATATTTCATTGGTGTTATACTGCATCCTAGTTGACTCATCCCTTGTGACCCTTTTGCAAGGAGATGTTCCATTATCTACAGATGGATTTGGGGGGGGGGGTGTGTGGGGTGTGTGTGTGTGTGTTTTGGGTCTTCTGATGCCTGTTACCTGATCCCATCTCATGATCACACAGGCTGGTGTGCTTCTTCCATGTGGGTTTGTTTATCAGCTAGACAGCTGCTTGTTTAACCTCAAGCCTTTTAGATCCCAGATGCTATATCTTTTGATAGAAGAGGTACCATCAGCTTTCTTTTTTTTTTTTAATATTAGCATGGTGTGTTTTATTCTTGCAGTACTTTCACATATCCTGCTCCAATTAGTGATACTTATTTTCCCCAGAGATAAAGAAAACAAGGGAATGGGTTATTAAGCTAAACTGAAATAAGGTATGAATAGCAAACTAGTAAATGTACAAGTAATTTTCTCACATAACACTTGATCACTAGAGTATGAATAGCAGCTTCTCCAACTCTGACACCAAGCGATTACATTTAATGCGATGGAAAGTTAATGTCCAAGCCTGGGTGAGCAGCATCTGACACTTGTCAGAGCCAGTCTTAGTTTTCTGTTGTTGTTGTGGTCGGGTGCTGTCGAACCAGCTCCACCTCACAGTGACCCTCTAGACAAGAGAGCACACCCCATCCAGTCCTGAACCATCCCCAGTATCGCTCTATTTTTGCATCATTGTTGCAGGCAATCCATCAGCTTTCTTTACCACATTTGCTTGTGCACCCATTTTGTCTTCACCGATCATGCCAGGAGGGTGAGCATCACAACATGCCAGGTTCTTAGAACAAAGTATTCTTGTATTGAAGGCAGGCCCTGAGCAGAGACCTAAAGTCCATCTACTACACCAATGTCTTGCCATATATGATGTACATAGACCAATACCTCTATTTTTATGAATTAATGTATTTACATAGGTACACACTTATGCTTATACCTCTATCTATAGCTTTGCTTCCTAGATCTTTCCTGTTTCTTTTTACCTTTCTTCTACCTCACCATCACACTCACCCTTCTTCCACCTTAGTAGTTCTTCTCAGCTAAATTGCTGTTACCCCAACACCACCAGGATCTCTATGTCCTCCTCATTGTTGATTTTAATTCCTTAGTTATTCCCGTCTTTGGCGTTGTTTGCTTACCACTCCCTTCCCCTGCCTCCTTCTACTCGCAAAGTCCTTTGCTCTTCTAATGCGTTATCTGTTTCTCTCATCTTAGTATTAATCTTCTGAATTTCTCTTTGCTGTGGTGTACGGTTTCTAGTTTCAATTGATGTGTTATTTTAGTGCTTTCCTGAATTACTCTAGTGTGTGTGTGTGTGTTCAGTTTTTCTTTAGCTTCGCAATCTTTCCTTTCTCCCGGTTCATTGATAGTATAAAAGTATAATTTTTAATAGTTTATCAGGTAATTTCAATGCCTTTTCTTCCTGAAAAAAGGTCTTCTAGCTCTATATTGGTCATGTGCTTCAGCTGTTCTGTCTTGTTTCTTCATATAAACTTAAATTGTCTTTGCCACTGAGATGTTGTAGTATTAGTGTTTTTGTGTTTAATTGATCTTAGTATCTTGAGACTGCAGACACTCCACCTATCTACTGGTTGTTGTAAAGGATAATTTGAGAATGTGTGTAGTACTGTTTGTTGTTATTATAGCACAGTTAGCAATGGTTTGTTTGGTGGTCTCACTTACGTAAAGATGATCAGGTGGTACAGGAGTATGTAGTGTCTGTCACTGTATAGGTATGACTACAGTCATAGAGGTGGCTAGGCCTGCGATTGCTGTCCACTGTCAGTTAGAACAGGAAGGGACAAAAAAAATTGCCAACGAAGAAATAATTTTTGAAAAAGAAACCAGCAAGAGACCGGACAAACAAGAGCAAGTGAAAGGAATTTAATAACTAGAAGTGTGTGTGTGTGTGTGTGTGTGTGTGTGTGTGTGTGTGTGTCAAAAACCAAGGTAGAGAAAAATAAAAGAGAAGCTAATCAAAACATAAAAAAGGAAAGGAAGGGAACTGGAAAAGTAAATTAAAATGGAAAGAATAGAAGTAGAAGCAGAAATAAAGAAGAAAGCAGAGTGCAGAAGTGATTAAAATAAATAAAAGGAAGTGAAGGAAAAGGAAAAACAAAGAGAAAACTTGGGGTGAGGACCTTTTTGTATAGGTCACAGCCTCTAGGGGGTTGAATATTGATTCCAGATGGAGCTTGGCAGGCCTATCTGTTTTCTGTGGTCCACGCACCTGATCCAGTAGGGCGTTTTTACAGCTTAGGTGATAGCTGAGGGGATTCTTTCTGGTAGAGAAGCAGCTGGGTCAGAATGGCTAATCATGGGGGAACTTTCCACGTGTCCAAGAGCAGCGAGGGATCCAGCATTGTATTTTTTGGTAGTGCTTTGAGGAGAATCTCGAGCATTTCTGGGCATGGGGGTGATAATCCATCTCTAGGCATGGGGATGTTAAACCATGAGGGCATAGCTTTGTCTTCAAGCAGAAATGGACTTACAAGGATATCTCTGTCTGGTGTATGGGTGAAGGTAGGGGCTGGCAATTGTGATATCAGGAGGGTGTGGGAAACAAGTGAGGATCCTTTCTTAGTGCCAGCTACCAATGTGCCAGGCTTCTGTCTGGATGGAATGCGTCAGGCTAGCTGACAATTCACCTGTCTGTTCTTGCACCACTTTTGTTTCCCTTCATCTTCTAGTTAGTTTTTAGTCCACTTTTCTATAATTTCTTCTGAAGCTCAAGGTTCCAAGATTACCTAGTTTTACTAGATCTCTTGTATCTTTGTTGTAAGTTGTCTGTATAGTTATTCATTATACCTGATGTCCTTAATTCATAAGGTGAGCATCACGGCATGCCAGTTCAATAGAACAAAGTGTTCTTGCAATTGAGGGAGAAAAGAAGTGGAGGTCCAATGTCCATCTGCTACCTTAATTCTAAACCTATCAATATTAACAAGGGTTTAGGAGGGAGGGGGTAGGGAGGGAGATAGAAAAACGAGGAGCTGATACCAAGGGCTCAATTAGAAAGGAAATGTGTTGAGAATGATGAGGTCAACAAATGCACAAATGTCCTAAACACAATGGAATGATGTATTGATTGTGATAAGGGTTGTACAAGCCCCCAATAAAATGATTTAAAAAAAAGGGGGGCGACTGATTACAAGGATTTACATATAACCCCCTCCATGGAGTTGCACAACAGAAAAGTGGATGAAGGGAGATGTGGGCACTGTAAGACATGACAAAATAATTGATAAATGATCAAGGTTCCATGAAGCAGGGGAAAAAGTGAGGAGCTGATATAAAGGGAGTAAGGAGAAAGCAAATGTTTTGAGAATGATATCAAAAATGTACAAATGAGCGTGACACAATGTATGTACATATGGATAGTTATATGAGCCCTCAATAGAATGATTTTTATTTTTAAAAAAGGGAAAAGAGGAAGTTTCGGGGGGTGTGGGTGGTACATCTATTCCAAGCTATGCTGCTCCCTAAACTATGTGCTCAGATTAGTATTGGAAAATTCGTCTCACCTCATGGATAAAGTCAAATGGAACCCCAAGGACTCTTTCCGGAGGGCCGCGTTCCACCGGAAGAAGGCACCGGTCACCGCCTCCCCACTTCCGGTCATATTTCTCTACCGCGTATGGAATTGTCCCTTTGCAACCACCGTAGCCACGCAACCTGCGTCCTTGCCTTCCCATTGGTTGGGGATTTTTACCGCCAAAGCGCAGGCGATTTCCTAGACCTGCGCTAATAAGCGCGGCGCGAACTAGGCTGCAGGGAGCCCGCAGACTCTTCGGTCAAGTGGGCGGCCGACAAGGAGGTCCCGGTACCAGGTCTACCCGCCATGTTCTGTGAAAAGACGACGGAGGTGGTCCGCGAACTGCACCACACGCCAGAAGGGCAGCTGCCCGCCTTTAATATGACGGGCTGGACGGCCGAGGGCGGGATGGAGGTCCGGGGAGCTTGGCTGAAAGGGGCTGGAGGGTGAGCGGGATCTCCCCTGGGCTGCTCTTTTCGCGGTTTGCTTCAGATTCCCCTGAGGGTGTGAGCCAAGTTCCCTAAGGGAAAGTAACAGCATAACAAAAGGTTACTGTGGGAGAAAGAAGGAAGTTACTGTACAACTCAGCAATTGCGCTTCCTCAAAGTCTACTTCCTTCCGTTTTGCTTCATTTTTAGCTTTGTTGCTTTTCCTTTGCTTAGCCAATACGAACTAAAGTAAATTCGAATCCACCTCCATTCTGCCGAAGAAAGCTGGAAGCTTTCTGTTCTTTTAAAGATTGACAGCCTCAGAAACCCACAGAACCAGTCGTTTTTATTGGATCTAGCGTTTTATGCGCGTTAGTGTGCGCGCACGCACTCAGTGAGCAAAATGTGATGATGAAGTAGGCCTCTGGTGCCAGACTGAGATTCATACTCTGTTCGATCACTGTGGACTCAGGCTTTCTGTGCGTCCAGTGTTCTCACCAACAAAAATGGGCATGATGATGGTACAGAGTTCTTGGTGTAGTGAGGAACTGTACCTGACACGCCCAGGGCTGAGTCCCTGTATGCTGTTTCTACAAGAAATAATAATAGTGCTAACAGTCGTATTGTTACTATTATGATTATTTGTCCACTACAATAACATGGAAGTAGGAATGATGTTCAGCACTTAGCTTGCAATTGTCTCTCCTCATAATTGTGTGAGATCTGAGCTGTCTCCCCCCACCTCAAACATGTGAGTGGAGAATTGAAGTTAGGAGATTTGTCAGTGGTGATATAGCCAGTAAAGAGCAGAGCTAGAGCTTGAACCCTGGAAGTCTGGCTCAAGAGCCTGTACGTTTAAGCATCGTAGTAAACAATCATAGGGCACCAACTAGATAGATGTCAGTGAGAGGACCAAGAAACACAAGTGAATAGAATGCAATGTGGTAAGTGAAACTGGTGTTGCGTAGATGGGAGCATAAAGAGAAATGCTACTGGGGGGTTGGGAGTGGGTGTTCGAGCCTTGTATGAAGTATTAGCCCTCACACAGGCAGGTGATAAACAATGGCTTAAGACTCATGATCACAACTGGAAAGGTTATGTATGGAGATGTCAATGGTGGGTTCTAGGATTAGAAAAACTTCGGCATTATTCCACAGGCATTTGGAATCAGGTAGAGGTTTTCAGGTAGGGGTGTGGCGGGGTGTTTTTATATTTTGGAGTACTTATTGGCAGTAAAATGAGGCCTGGAGTTATGCATTGGGCTGCTAGCCTAATGGTCAGCAATTCAAACACACCAGCCATTCTAAGGGAGAAAGATAGCCGCTTCTGTAAAGATTTACAGCTGTGTAAACCATAGGGAGCAATTTTCTCCGTCCTATAGGGTCATTTAATCAAAATGTACTTAATGGAAGTGGTTTTGGTTATTGGCAATATGGAAAATGCATCAGAAGAGAAGAACTAATGGAGGCAGAGAGATGAGCTAGTGGTGAGAAATGTGGATGATTGAAACTCAATTCTACAGATATTGATAAATGAGTTTTTTAAGTGATTGAAGACTAGCAGGACTTGTAACTTTTAGAATTGTGGAGATGAAATGGGTAATAAATGACATCAAGAGTAAACAAGGCTATTCATCATCATCAGATATTTTCAACATATAATTGGCTACAGGGTTGGTTGAACCCAAGACTGTATTTTGGCTGAAAGAATATGTGATGTCACTTCTTTTCAAATGGTCAACTATCTTATTAACATTTATGAATTTTAGAATTAAAACATTTTATTTGTCTAAGTGAAAAATTTCTATCTTAAGGTAGATGGTAGGAAAAATTCCTTTGGCTTTTCTTTTCTTGCAATACAAACCAAAACTGTGTCTTTGGGGGAAAAAATTGGGAGAAATATTTTAAAACTTGTATTTGTTGTTTTTGCAGTGAAAATGTGTACTTTCATGCTCGATTAAGCCTTTATTTTTGATATAGGTACATAAATAGCCAGAATTTATGCAATGGCTATGGATTTTAAATAAATTATATATATAAATTGAGGATAAATGTAGTACAGATAGATTTAGGGGATTAATTGAATGCATTGGGGAATCCATGGATATATATCAAAAGCAGTTTATATATTCCAGGAGGATGGACTCAGACAAATTCTGGAGGAGATGAAGGCTTTATATGAACAAAACCAATCCGATGTGTAAGTTTTCATAAGATTTTTTTTAAGTTATCAGAGTTAAGAATTAATTAGAAATAATATTAGCTAGTTGATTTTGCATCATATTTGGTTTTTTTTAAATCTCTGTGCACCTGATTATATTCTAACTATATAATTTAGCCCAGCTCTAAAGGACTTAATATTGCTTATTGTTATATCTGCATTTTGGGTGCTTTAATGCATATTTGTTGGTTGATTGATATGACGGAATTAGGATAGACCCAAATTGAGATACAAGTGAATAAAAGCACTAACAAAGTGGAATACATACATTTTACTTTTTAAAAAAATTAATAGATGTTTTAATGCATTGAGTAAAGAGAATAGACAATATATAGTAGGCAGTATAGACAATAGACAACATGATAGCTACATGTTGGGCTGCTGACTGCAAGATCAGCTGTTTGGAACCATCAGCTACTCTGAGGAGGAAAGATGAAGCTTTCTACTCCTATAAAGTGACAGTCTTAAAAATCCAGAGGGGCAGTTCTACCCTGTCCTATGGGCAGAACTGCTTTGGGTGGAAATCAACTCACTGGCAGAGTTTGGTTTGAGTATCGGCGCAGTAGAGATTATTCATAGTTGGAGTGGAGTTTATACAGAACTAGTGCTGCAGAAAGCTCAAAAGGTTTCTAGATTTACAGATAGTAAAAGTTCAGCCTGGGATTTGGCACAGTGAAGAATTTGAGCTGTAAGACAAAGTAATAGTGCCCTGTGATTTGGTCAAAAAACAAACCAAGCTCACTGCCATTGAGTCAATGCCGACTCATAGTGACTCTATGGGACAGGATAGACTGCCTGTGTGGGTTTCTGAGCCTTTTTTAAAACAGTTTTATTGGTACTTAATCCACATATATCACACAATTCAATAGTTCAGTCATATCAAGAAGACTTACATAATCATTAACACAATCAATTCTTTAGAGATAAAATTACAAATAATGAGTAAGAAAGAAAAGACCACCTTGTCTTAGAACAAGCAAGAAATGCTCTCACCTAAACAGCAGTTGTCAACCTGTTGGTTACTACCCGTTGGGGGTCAAACAACCCTTTCACAGGAGTCACCTAAGACCTGAAAACACATTTCCAATGGTCTTAGGAACCAAGACACTGTTCCTCTAGCTGTCTCTAGGCAGGGCTGCCCATATGCAGATATGCCCACATACGAGTAACTGGCGTGAAAACTGTTACCCATGCTACACTATGCTTTACAACAAAATTAATTTCATTTGTAGTTAGAAATTAGTCTTTCACAATAGAAAATGTTTTTGTGATTAATCACTCTGCTTTAATTGTGTTCAAATTGTAACAATGAAAATACTTCCTGCTTATCAGGTTTTACATGACGATTCATAACAGTAGCAAAATTACAGTTATGAAGTAGCAACAAAAATAATTTTATGGTTGGGGGGGTCACCACAATATGAGGGACTGTAGTAAATGTATATTAGGAAGGTTGAAAACCACTGACCAAGAACAAGTTCAGGTTAGAAGGGAGGTCATCTGACCATGTATCCAGTTCATTCCAGCATAATCACACTTACAATGATCTCTATCTGATAGAAAAGCTGTTCGAGACACTTTCCTGTGACTAGAGGGGATCTGCTGGTGGCTTAATCTGACTAGATACTCTGCAGATGGGTTTGGGGCCCCCCTATCTTCTATAGCATTCTATAAATTGGGTCTTCGAAATTTGGGCTCTGATACTTTTCCCTTTGTCATTTTTGAATTTTGTTTTGCGTGCCTTTGGGTCACGCAAGCTGGTGTGCTTCTTCTTTGTGGACATAGTTCACTCCTCGTTTAGATGACTACTTGTTTGAATTTAAGACTCCACACACTATTCCGATTGATAGTGAGCACCATTTGTTTTCTTCACCACACTTAGCTATAGCACCCTTATCTTCAGTGATCATTACATGAGGTGGGCAAGGCCATGTTATCCAAACTAACTGTCTTTGGATTGGGACTAAAGTTAAATTGGGGCCAGAATCCATCTGCTTGTCCCTGGGATATGCATAGCTCGGGTTTACTTTGACAGCCATACTATGACAAATTAATACCCTGTAAGACCAACTACCCCACCAACAGCAGCAAAACAACTAGCAGACAACTAAAGAGAAACACAAACAAAACAAGCAAATGAAAGGCAAGGAAAAAAACCCATAGAAACAGAAAAGTAACACATTGTCAATCATTCCCCCTGGAGTATAAGATGATTGCACTGGCAACACCATCAAGTTTTCCGATGGCACATCATTCTGCTGTAGGTTTGAGGAGTCTGCAAGTACAGTTCTAACTTGAGCTGAAACCCATGAGTTGTTGCTCCACACAGTTAGATCTCATATTCAGTTGAATTCTGTTTACCCTAAGCAGGGGGGATCGATGCCAGGGGAAACATCCTGGATCAATTCTTCCAAGTTTAAATCCCTGCCCAACAGATCAAAGCCAGTCATATCACTGAGAGGGGAGCATCAAGGTACTAAATATATGGTGATTCTGAGTCCCTTTTGATGGACTCCAACCAAATGGGGTTCCCCCCAAGGTCCAATGACCATCACTTCCACAGGTCCAGGGCAGCCACTCTGCTTCCTCTTCTATCTAAGCACCCCAGTCCTCAGTCCAAGGGTACAGGCACCTTTGAGGCCAGGCTCAGTTCATTCTGCTGGGCCTCTGTGTTAAGCGCTTGTGTAGCCCGAGTGATGCCATGCTGACCACAAGGTTTACCGTACCACAAGGTCAGCATCCAGTGACATCTTGGTGTTTAGTCCATGGCATGTTTTATTGAGCTTTGGCTAGAGACATATTTGTAGTGTTTACCCAGGAACATAAAATCTGTCCCTATAGGTTCCCTACAATCATTGTTTAGCACCCCTTCCCAATGTGAGGATATTTCTCCCCATTCACCTACCATGCTTGCCAACAGAACTATCAGTGATGTTCCTCTCCCCTGGCCTAAACTTGATTTCCTGGCAAGGTTCTTTCATTTCTGTGGGGATTTGCCCCAGCCTTGTCTTGGTGTAGACCCTCAGGTGGATGGTCTTATCCCATATCCCACCTCTTTGTGGAGTGACCCACTTTGGAGGATATTTTTGGTTTAAGGATTATTTTAGGACTTGGGTTTTTCCAGTTTACGTGGCTCTAGAAAGTCTAGAGTTCTTGGTAATTTGAAATTCAATTTTGAATTTTTCCCTTTTGATCAGCATTCGTTTATAGATTCTTTAATCAAAAAGTTCACACTATCAATAGAATTGCCATGTGCCCCTGGGGGTGATTGATAATGTTCTCTAATAACCATAGATAACATGAATGGGATTTAGACTTGCATTTAATTCTAGCCCAATATGAGAATTACTTCTTGTGACTTGGCCCTTTTTGATGCTCACTGAAGATATGGATGCTATAGCAAAGTGTAGTAAAGAAATTTAGATGGTATGATTTTTAGAAAGAATGGCGCATGGGGGTCTTATTTTTCAACAAGCAGCCTTCTGAGTGAAATGTCACCTAAGTCCACATGGAAGAAGCACATCAGCCTTTGTGACCAGAGGAGTGTGAATAATTAAAACTCAAATATGAAGGAGGGAATAGTATTAGAGCTTAAATTGTGAACACCTGATTTGCAGAAGGATATGGATGACAGTGGAAATCCAAAATCATTTGCAAGTTCCACACAAGTGGTTTAAGATTCCGGTGAATCCTCTCTGACTCAGTTGAAGGATGTCAGTAGTCTTGCTATCAGACAGAGAGTGTTATAGAGATGATTACAATAAAGCATGATATCATTTGACCTCTGTTTTGACCCATTTTACTTCAGTAAAAACAAAGTGCAGGGGAAATACGTATGGATAAAGCTCTGTGAGTCCTCTCTGAGCATAGACAAGTGTTGTGGTTAGCCTTGCTGTTATGCAGAGTGCATTGGAAAGTGGATTATTGCAGATGCAATTCCTTTAAAATTTAGCACCATAGCCATTGATCTCCTTTTTGACCCATTTTAAATTGATTTTAGTTTTTTATATTTTCTATCTTTTCAGTTGGGATACTTTTGTTTTACTTTGTTATTTTTAGTAGGTTTTTTGCTGTTTTTAAATGTTTTAGTGTATATGAAATCTAGGGTAGGTATATCTATTGAGACAATATCTTGATTAATGGTTCCTGAGTTGTGGCTGGGGCGGTTTGAAGGAAGTGAGTACAATAATAACAGTGAGTACAAGAAGGAAGAAAATGTTCTAAATTCGATTGTGGTAATGATTGTACAACTCTTCTTAATATGATTGAACCATTTAATTATATAATTTGCGATGGACTTTTTAACAGTTTATTGGTATATAATTCACATATCGTTGTAGAATCATCACCATAATCAGGTTTAGATATTTTCTTCATTCTTGGACTCATTGTTATTAGCTCCCCATTTCCTCCCCACCTCCCCTGCCCTGCCCCAAGGAACCATGAATCCAGTTACTGCCTCTGATTCACCTATCTTGGATTTTATATACAGAAAAACAGTGAAAACAATAAAAACAACACTAACAAGACTATGAAAGTAAAACAAAAACCTCAGTCAAAAGAAAGCTACAAGTATCTTAAGAACTAGAACACATTTAGATGGCTCATAAGGGAGAGCAAATGGTGGGGTGCTGAGTTTGAACCTAACCGCATCCGCAGGAATCCACTGCGCTCTGCATGCTAGCGAGGCCCTCCACCCCTCGTCCATGGTCACAGTGAGGCTCCAAGGGTTTGCTTCATGAGTATTTTCCCTTCACTTTTTTTTTTAATTGAAACAGCTTTAAAATGGGTCCAAAGGAAAATCAAATAAGATATACTGCATTTTGATCTATGTCTGACATATTGATTTACAGTGTCTGATAATAGAGCTCTTCACATCCCTCAGCTATAACGAGAGGGAATTCACAAGAGGCTTGATCTCTTTGTGGACCCTCTAAATGGATTTTGGGCTTCCACTGACAACCATAGCCTTCTACAAACCAATTGTTCACAATTTAAGCTTTGATATCATTCCAGCCTTTAGATTTGGATTATGTTCACACAGGCTGATGTGCTCCTTCCATGTGACACCCCACTTAGATGGCTGCTTGTTTGAAAACAAACCTTTAAAATCCCCAACACTATTTTTTCTAATAGCTGGGCACCATCTAGGTTCTTCACCACATTTTGCTGTAGACTCATATCTTCAGTGATTTCTTCATGAGGGCAACCACCAAGCAGGACTATGTCATAAGAACTAGCTGTTCTTAGATTGGGACTAGAATTAAGTACAAGCCTAAAATCCACTCATGGTTTATAAATGACTCTGGTTCACCTAAGAGACATCATTGTCATTTTATGTTACAGAACATTATCAATTATCATCCCCTTGCTGACTCATGACAACTTTATAGGGCAGGGTAGAACTGTCCTGTGAGTCTCCCAGCCTGCACATCATCACAGGAGTAAAAAGCCTCATCCTTCCCCCACAGACTTGGCTGGTGACTTTAAACTGCTGATGTTTCACTTAGGAGTCTAATGTGTAGCCAGTACACTTTGATGGTGTCATTAGTTTAGCCAATGTTACAGAATTTAGAACATTGTCGAGAAAGGGAAATTATACAAGTATGGGCCAGCTGTGAACTGCAATACATGAATTGTTGACTTGTGTAAATTAAACCTTTAAGTGACTGAGCACTATTTACAGAAACAACAGGAGTTGGTGATAGGGCAAACGTTCCAATAATATTTACAACAGCAGAGCCACACCTGCCATAAAAAGCAAAGAAGCATTAAAACAGACTGGTAGTTCTGGGCCACTGTTCTTGGTGGCAAGAGATTGAAACCAAGTCCCGTGCTGTGGTTGACTTCTTTCACTAGTTTAATGACATCGAGTCCCATCCATATTGTAGATTGTGCCAATTCTTCATTTCTCCGATTGGCTGAGTAACATCAGCAGCAGCAGTAGTGTGTACACATATATATCACATTTTCCTATTCATGGGCATTAGGTGGTTCTTATCTTCACCCATTGCAAATAGTATAGCAAGGAATGTTGGTGTACAAGTCTGTTTGCATGTCTTTTCAAATCTGGGTGTAGTAGATCAGATTTTTGTTGAGCTGCGACACTACTACCTACATTAGCGATACCATTTTACATTCCTACCAGCAATGGATACAGGAAAATTTTTTTTTTGGTAGTGAGTTTGGTTAGGTTTATTTATTTTATTAAATCCTTTTATTGGGGGCTTGTATAACTAACTCTTTGCACAATCCATAAATCCATCTATTATGTCAAGCACATTTGTTGCCATCATCATTCTCAAAACATTTTCTTTCTTCTTGAGTCTTTGGTATCCGCTCATTTTTTACCCTTCTTCTCCCTCCCTCCCTACCTCACAAAACTTTGATAATTTATAAAATTTTTTTCATGTCTTACACTGTCCAATATCTCCCTTCACCCACTTTTCTGTTTTCCACCCCCAGGGAGGGGGTTATATGTGGATCATTGGTTCCTCTTTTCTCCCCCACCTTCCCCTTACCCTCCTGGTATTGCTGCACTCATTGATCCTGAAGGGTTTATCTGCCCTGGATTCCCTGTGTTTCCGGCTCTTATCTGTATCAGTGTACAGCCTCTGGTCTACCCGGATTTGTAAGGTAGAATTGAGATCATGATAATTGGGGGAGGAAGCATTAAAGAACTAGAGGAAAGTTGCGTGTTTCATCAGTGTTATACTGCACACTGACTGGCTCGTCTCCTCCCTGTGACCCTGCTGTAAAGGGATGTCTACTTGCCTACAGATGGACTTTGAGTCTCCACTCCGCACTCCCCCTCATTCACAATGATGATTTTTTTTGTTCTTTGATGACTGGTACCTGTTCCTATAGATACCTCGTGATCACACAGGTTAGTGTGCTTCATCCATGTGGGTCTCTATCTTCAAGCCTTTAAGATCCCAGAGGCCATATCTTTTGATAGCTGGTACCATCAGCTTTCTTTTTCACATTTGCTTATGCACCTGTTTTGTCTTCAGCAATCATGTAGGGAAGGTGAGCATCATGGAATGCCAATTTAATAGAACAAAGTGTTCTTGCATTGAGGGAGTATTTGAGTAGAGTCCCAATGTCCTTTAATACTAAACCTATAAATACATGCACATTAGATCTACTTCTCCATCATCATATATAAATATTGGCATGTACACACCTGTATTTAGACCTTTAAATACTCTTTGACTCCTAATTCTTTCCTCTATTTCCTTTTGCTTTCTTCTTGTCCCACTATCATGCTCAGTCTTCATTTGGATTTCAGTAATTCCTCTAGGTTATACTGCTCTTGATCAAGCCCTACCAGGCCTCCTGCACCCTCCTGGCCATTGATTTTGAATCACTTATTGTTCCCTTGTCCCTAGGTTTGTTAACACCCACTTCCTTTCCCCCCACCCCCGCCTCCCCTGCTCCCATATCTCCCCAGAACCAGCAGTCCGTTGTTTTCTCCTTCAGATTGTTTATCCCGCCTATTTTTTCTAGATAGAATTGCAGAGATAATAATATGCACAAAAAACAAGACAGAGCAAAACGAAGCAACAAAAGAAAACCAAAAAAAGACAAAAAAAAAAAAAAAAGAAAAGCCTGTAAATAGTTCAAGGTCTGTTTGTTGACCTTTAGGAGTGTTTTCCAGTTGAGTCTGATGGGGTGGCACACTCTGGCCCCAAAGTCTATTTTTTGTACTCCCTCAAGACTTCTTTGCTCTGCTTCCTTTGCTGTTCTGTTGCATGGCTCTTAGTGTTTTGCCTCAGTGTGATGGGGTCAGATTGGGCACAGTTCCCACACTGTGTTTCCAGTGTTGTCCCCTGGTAGCACTATGGGTCAGTGAGGTACATCGTGTCTCATAGTGGACTGGCCATATGGTCCTCTCTGTGCTTTGACTTCTCTGAGTGGAAATATCGTCCTCAGGGCTTGGTGGGCCAGGATGTGTTCCACTTTGAACTACTTTCTTGTATTCATAACACTTGTAAATTCTTGTTTTAAAAATTTGTCCCCCATCTTCCTGATGTCCTTCTGAGAAAACAATCACTGTAAGCAATGTCTGGTTAAATTATATATCAAAAGAAATCTTTTTATTTTCCCACCTATAAATGTGATTTTTTTTAGGACATTTGATGTATGTTTTTAAGTACTTGGTATTAGGTGTATTTGTGCTTAGTTTGTACAATGTAGACCATAATCTGGTACCCATAGAGTGACAGCAGATAGAAAAACCTAACAGCACAGGGTGTGCATTTTTCCTGTTTTCAGGGCCTAGTGCATTATGTGGAACAAAGCATGGTGGACCCTTTTTATATTCATCTAATTGCTTTAAAATGCTAAAGTAGATACTTACTCCTTTTGTTCTTCTGGTTTTAAAATGTGATCCATATCAAGTGTCTAAGAAGATGTGCATTTTATAGGGTGAAACTACTTCCTCTGTATATGAAAAAACCCTAAAGTATAGTAAAAAATATAGATGGGGAAATAGCAAATATTTGTTGAATGAATAAACTGCTGACTCCATGTCCAGCTACAGTAGTGTGGTGAGGATTCGGAAGTGCTCCTAGAAGCGGAGTGCTCATACAATAGAAACATCATGTAAGACCACCTTCTTCGGGCCATGATGTCAGGTTTTCTCTTACCTCAGTGAACAAATAGGACACTTGTCTTTTGAAATAATAGAAAGCAATCAGTGTGCAAAACTGTACAATACCAAATGGTTAAAGGAGATTAAATTATTATAGTATCATTGCATTGACAAGTTAGTTAACTTGGCTTTTTCTTAATTTAATCTTGTAATGTGTAAATAAAAGTTCTGAAGTAGAAGCAGCACAATTTGCTTAGGTAAACTGTTACGTACAAATAGGTAAAAATGTGTACGTGTATCAGTCCTTTGAAAAATATCATGGAAAAGTTAATATTTTGGTTCTGTAGTGCCAGGAACTGGATTTAATGGTTTCTTGTGGGGATTGTAGGGGTGGTTGGTGGGAAAGAGGAAGCTAATAACAATGAGTACAAGAAATAAGAAAATGTTCTAAAATTGATTGTAGTGGTAATTGTACAGTTTTTTGTACAATTCTTAATAACTATTGAATTGTTTGATGTGAATTGTTACATGTCAATAAAACTTAAAAATTTTTGTTGTTCTGCAGTGTATTTATCCATTTTCTCTTTAATTCTCTTCCTAGTAATGAAGCAAAATCAGACGGAAGAAGCAATTTGATACCAACCATCAAATTTCGGCACTGTTCTTTGTTAAGAAATCGACGCTGCACTATTGCGTACTTGTAAGCTGCTGTGATTTTACTTGTAGTAGCAGGAAACAAAGAAGAGTTTTCCATGGGGTTTCTCAATTAAGTTTCTGGTTGATAGCAACAGATCTCAGATTTATTTATCTCTGTGGTTATGCATGGAGCCCTGGTAGCATGGTTACTTGTTGGGCTGTGATCTACATGGTCCACAGTTCAAAACCACTAGTAGTTCCGAGGGGAAAAGGCCGTGTTTCTATTCCTGTAAATAATTACAATCTCGGAAACCCACAGGGGTTTGCTATGAGTCAGCATTGGCTTGATGGAAGTGAGAGTGTTTTCAGTGTTTATGCGCTGGACTGTTAACCAGAAACAGCATTTCAAAACCACCAGCTGTTCTGCGGGGAAAAGATGAGGCTTTCTACTCTTAAAAAAGAGTTACAATCTCGGAAACTCACTGGTGCGCTTCTATCCTGTCCTTACAGTGTCAGTATGAGTCAAACAACTCCATGTGGCAGTGAGTTATTTCTTTTAAGTTTGATTTAATGTAAGCATTTTAATTTCGTTTTTCCAGTTTAAAATTTGTATTGTAAAAGATTGCACTATTCTTGAAAGCAGAGAGAATAATATAGTGAAGCTCCTGGAGTTGTCTTATAAATTTAACAATACATTTTCCATAATTTATGACATATGTATGTTAGGCTACTTAAAACTAAGTACTAAACATCAGATAACATTTTACCACTATATACTTTAGGATACATCTCTAAGAAATAAGGGCCTTTCTGATCTTTTTCCACATTACTGCTGTGTCACCATCACAGTTACGACAATGAACAGTGCTAGGGGCATCAGCCCAGTTCCTATTCCTGATTTCTGGTAGTCCCAAAGATGTCTTCTTAGAGTAGATCTATTTGCATCAGAATCTTAAAAAAAAAAAATCCACAAATGACAGTTTAGTTGATAAGATCCTTGAGTCCTTACTGATAGAACAGTGTCTGATTTCCTGCTTGTTTGTATGCTAATACTCTCTCAATGTCCTAGGTATGAGCGGTTACTGCGGATTCGTGCACTTAGGTGGGAATATGGCAGTGTGTTGCCTAATGCTTTACGATTTCACATGTCTGCTGAAGAAGTAAGTTAGCACTTTTTCAAGTTAATGATTTTGGGAAAATACTGAGATCCTGGCTTTTTTTTTCTACAATGATGTTTACTGGTATTTCTCTGTTTTCTGTAAATTTTCTATATTTTGTTTGTGAGAATGTGTAGAGGTAAATATAAACTACTAACTCAGCAGTTTGTATATATAATTTATTGACACATACTTTTTGAATTAAGCAACCATTCTTACCATACTTTTCTGAGTTATTCCTCACTAGCATAAGCTTACTACTCCAAGATTCCTAGCTAATCTTTTGAGTTGCTATCATTTGATCCATGATTTGATCACCTTTTCAGCAATAAGTTTTCAGCGTTTTTTAAGCAGTTAGTACTTACTGCGATAGGCATGGGAAGTATAAAACCAAACTCATTACTCTCAAGTCGATTGTGACTAAAACTGCCTCAGAGGTTTATAAGGCTATACATTATTTTTGTTTTGAACTGTCTTATTTGGCACATAATCCATATACACTATCAATCTTTATGGAAACCAACTGCCATATTTTTCTCTTACAGAGTAGCTAAGTGGATTCAAATTGCCAACCTTTCCATTAATAGTGACAAATGTAGCAACTGCCACTGGGGTACCCTCCTGGAAGGGAGTAGTAGTAAGTAATTCTAGTGCTACAGGGAAAACTGACAAACAATAAAAAAAGGAGTTTCTTTTATTTATTAGTGATTCATCAGTGGAGTTGAAAAGCCGACATTATTCTTAGGAGATATGTAGTTTTCTAGTCAGCATGAATAAATATTCAGAATAAGATGAGTATTTGTCACTGAAGGTAGGGTGCTAGACCAGTATTTCAAGATAGAACATTAGAGTCAGAACACTTGGTTTCAACACCTGACACTGCTTTCTAATCTTGGGCAAGTAACCTCATTGCTCTGTGTTCACTCCTTTATTTACAAAATGGGGTCATAGTGTGTCCTACTACAGCCTTGGTTCTCAACCTTCCTAATGCCACGACCCTTGAATAGAGTTCCTCATGTTGTGGTGATCCCCAATCTTAAAATCATTTTTGTTGCTACTTCATAACTGTAATTTTGCTACTGTTGTGAATTATAATGTAAACATCTGATATGTAGGATATATTTTTAGTTTACAAATTGAACATATTTAAAGCATAGTGATTAATCACAAAAATAGGTAATTATATCTTGTGAAATACTGATTTCTAATTATAAATAAATGAAATTTTGTCTTGAAGCATGGTGTAGCATGAGTAACAGTCTTAATATAACAATAGTGAACTACATTGCTACATTTTGCGACAGTGTGCGTAAAAAACCAGAAGGTTGAGATAGTTTCTTTCTCACTAGATCAGAAATTCTCCAGACAGTCTTTGCAAGAGCACAAGATCATCTTCCACAACAAATCTACTTCTTTATTTAGACTTGATAACAAACAAGCTGGAAAACCCTGTTTCACAAAGATAAGTTGTTGGAAATGGAAGAAAAAGGTGCAACACAGTCTCAGACAGAACAGGACCTGACTGCAAACACTTGATCCAGAATTTTGTAACTGGCATTGTAGAGAAATCAGTTCTCGCTGCATCGCTGTTAGTTCAATAAACGTCTCTTGTGCTATCTCAGGAACATCTTCAACTTTGACTGCAAATGGGCTTCTGGCAAGTGCAAATGAGGTGTCGGGTAGATTTGGAAAGTACGATGAAATTTCATCTGCAAGCATATGCAAGTGTTCTTTCACAGAAATTGTAATCCTTTTGTCTGGTTCAGTGTCATGTTCTTCAAAGAAAACAGATAGGGTAGGCATGTAAATTTTATTTTCTTTTTATTATTTTTTTGGTAAATTTTATTTTCATCCAATTTTTTCCCCCAAAGCTGATGTTTCCTTTGGAATGATCAGATATTTTCAGATAAATCAAGGCATGTTGCATTTTGTCCTTGCAGTAATAAATTGTAACTCATTCAAGATGGCAAAGATGGCAATCAAACTATTTTCTGTATCTCACTTTTATCGCTGCAAAATGCTTTGAACTGCGGTCATGTTTTCTGATAAAAAACGTTTTGAGTTCATCACCATGCTCAAAAACACCTTTTAAAACTTTTCCTCTGGACAACCGTCTCACTTCAGTTGCGAAAGCAGTAGACTGTTTAAAGTGCTCGCCTTTACAAAATTGACAGAATTTATGATGCTTCTCATTACTTCTTGTAACTCTTTTGGCCGTGTATTTGTTGCTAATATTTTCTGATGAGTTATACAGTGAGTTCCGGTGACTTTCGGTGACTCAGTACCAAACGTTGAAATTCAGATTGACATCCTAGCATAGTGGAGCATCATCTGCAAACACCACAAACCTTTTCCCAAGAGATCTTATGCTCTTTCAGAATGAACCAACTATCAAATACATCACGTGTAGTAGTTGCCATTTTAAGAGGTTTGCAAAAAAAGAAACTCATATTTAAAGTCGCCATCATTAATATGCCTCAGGTAAACAGTAACTGTGAACAGTTTGCAACGTCTGTAGATTCATCACGCTGGATGATAAATATTGGAAGTGGAGCAGATTTACTTTCCTGGATTATCTGATCAAGAATATCAGCAGCCTTGTCTGCTATTCTTCTGCAGGCAGTGTCATTTGATAAGAAAATTGCGCTCAATTTTGTAACAAATTCATCTCTGATCATAACTCGAACAATTTACTGGCCCCTGGCAACAGTGAATCCTCAGCAATGGTGTAGGGTTTCATAGCGCTGGTGATTCTGAGTGCCACCAAATATGAAACTTCAATGACTGCTATGTTTTGTTTGTGGTACTTGCCACCAGTGTCAAGTCTGGCTTTCTTGAGTTTATCATCAGCTTTGCTTTTAAAATAGTTGGTATCCTTGCCAGCAAAGCTCGGATATTTGCTATCAAAATGGCATATTAGTTTGTTCAGCTTCATAGATTCAACTAATAGAACTTCACAACAAGTAAGACATTGTAGTTTCTCAGTTCCTGCTGTCATTGAAGTAAAACCATACCATAAAAAATCCTCACTATCTTTTCTTAACGTTCTTCTACATGATCCATTGTCATGGGATGGTTGGCTAATGAAAATAATATATAACCATAGCTTTAATAATACAAAAGATGGCTCTCCCTCCTCCACCACTGCCACCTCCTCCTGCTGTTCCTGCAGCTGCCTGTGTGCTCGTTTGGTGCGGACCTGGTACCTCTTTTGAGAAGACTTCAGCATTCACCCTGGCCAACAAAAAACTCAAGGGAGGAGTCAAGACTGAGAACAATGATCAGATTAACTTGAAGGTGGTAGGGCAGGATGGTTCTGTGGGGCAGTTTAAGATTCAGAGGCACACCCACTTAGTAAGCTAATGGAAGCCTATTGTGAACAGGGTTTGTCAATGAGTCAGATCTGATTTGATTCCACAGACAGCCAATCAATGAAACAGACACACCTGCACAGTTGGAAATGGAGGATGAATATACAATTGATGTGTTCCAGCAGCAGACAGGAGGCATCTTCTAAGGGAGCCTGCTCCTTTCCTCCAGAACTCTCTTCCAGCCGACTAAGAATCCATTCTCGATTAGAAAACCACAGTTTGATTCCACCACCTCCTGACAACTACAGTATAGTTTTCTCTTTATTTCATTTCCCCTTCCTCATTCCTTTATTGTACACAAAGTAACTGGTGCATGTACACAAGCATATTAAATTTTTCCCTTTGTTTATTTATTCGTTTACTAAATCACCAATGGTATGTTTTGATCAACATCAGGTGGAGATGGGATGGGGAAAACACTGGTTCTGTGAAAGCTCCCCTTCTCCATCAGTGGCTTGCTCATTCAGCTTCTCTCTTTGTATTTCAGTAGGTTATTTTGCTCTCACTGTTTAACAAAAACAAAAAAAATGACATGAAAAAAATCCTTGCATGCCTTGTTCGATTGAAGAATTTTTATGTTTTTCATTTATCATTGTAAAACCAAGGACAGTTTTATAACATTTTTGTATGTAGCTATTACATGTAGGGCAATCTGTCTTTAAGTAGGCATAAATTACTCTCAATGAAGCCTAGATAGTTTTCCCTTCAAGTCAAGCGTCTTGTTTAAATTTCTTATTTAAAAAAAAATAGTACTAAAGATGATACATGGCACAATTTAGTCAATACAGTTTATTAAAATTTCCTATGATTTAACATTCTCTATGTTGTGTTTTTACATACCTGTTACTATCACAAGGAGCAGTATTCACATCAACCACAGCTGAATATAAAAAGACCAATCAGCATCCAGATAAAGTTCCCATGGTACAGATATCGATATTTTGCAGTAGTTTATGATTTTACCCAGAAATAATAATTCATGAAGTGTCATTTACCACCAATACTGCTGCTTTTAACACTGTCGCTGCTTTTAACACAGTAGCTGCTTTTAACACAGCAGCTGCTCTCTACGCATGTGTGACTTGTCCACATAAACACATTGTGGTGCCAACCCTGTCACATCCACCTTTATTTGTACAAGTTGAATGTGATGGGGTTGTCTGATTATGTCATTACACTGCGTACTCGTATGTGGGCAGACCCTCCTGGAGATGGATAGAGGA
This sequence comes from Tenrec ecaudatus, assembly GCF_050624435.1. Lineage (NCBI taxonomy): Eukaryota > Metazoa > Chordata > Mammalia > Afrosoricida > Tenrecidae > Tenrec > Tenrec ecaudatus. The sequence continues at coordinate 346,713 of NW_027459065.1, read as the reverse complement.
GCAGTGACTTGGTTCCTAAGACCATTGGAAATACATGTTTTCCAATGGTCTTAAGTGACTCCTGTGAAAGGGTCCTTTGACCCCAAAAGAGGTCGTAACCCACAGGTTGAGAACTGCTGTATTAACAGGATTGTTACAGGATGATTAAGGCTGCCCATTTGGAACATAGCATAGAACGGAATGTGATCAATGCTGTTATTGTGTGAGTTTGGTATAGTATATCACTTATGAAAGAAAGTGTTAGTCTGGGTTGACTAGAGGAACAGTCATACACTCATGTGTATAAGAACTTTATATAAAAGAGCAATTATATATTGAGAAAACATCTCAGCCCAGTTCAGATCAAGTTCCTAAGTCCGATATTAGCCTATATGTTCGGTACTAGTCGATAAATTCCTCTTTAGATTCACAGTATATGTAATGATGCCAAATGCAGGAATATCGCAGGCCAGTGGGTAGAAGGTCTTGTGGATCCAGTGGCAGTGTATGCATTTCAGTGTTGGCACGGGTCTCCTCCAGCTCTCTGACTGTCTCAGCGCAGAAAAGGAAGGCAGAGAGACTGGGTTTGATCTCCATTGAGCTACTTATTTCTGTCATGCCTCAAAATGAGGTCATCAAGCTGCAATTTTATTGACAGGCTGACAGGATATAATGTAATTGCCACGGCATGTATTCAGTAAATTTGCCATGAGTTTTATAAACAATTTACTTGCTAACTGCATTTAAAAAATTTAACTTGAGTTTAATTGACATAATTCATATACCACACAACCCAGTGGTTTAAATATATTAAAAAGAGCTGTGCAGTTATGATCTCCATCAATTTTAGAACATTTCCTTCAGTCTTAAGCTCACCATTTGCCCCAGCCTGCCCTGTCCTAACCCAAAGAAACTTAATCCATTTATAGTCTTCACAGTAACTAAGTCCTATCCTAGATTTTATTTAAAGAAAATCATATGCGTATGGATTGTGATAAGAGTTGTATGAGCCCCTAATAAAATGTAAAACACAAAATAAAAAAAAACACCTAACTATCCTAAGTCATCATGGCAAAATATTGAATGCTCAATAAACCACTGAAAACTCCAAAAAAAAGAAAGAAAATCATATGCAAAAAAAACAGCCCTCAATCCAAAAGAAAATATAAAAACTAGAACAAATTTAAAAGGGACCAAAAGAGAGAAAAACAATAACGTTAAAAATTATCTGTGTTAATCTACTTTCCAATGCACTCAGTGTATAACAAGACTATTTCCATTCTTTGTTCATGGTCTAAGGAGATTCACTGGAGGCTTAATCTGTGTGGGAACTGTGCAAATGGAGTTTGGGCTTCCACTGTCATCCGCAGTCTGCTCAGGTTTTAATCTCTAATACCATTGCCTCCTCTGATCTTGGATTGCTAAGTACATTTCCATGCTTTATTTTTATTCTGTTCATGTTCTGGAGAAAGAAACAAAGTACCTCAGCTTCTTGAGGGAACTACTAAATAATTACGTTACCAGTTAATTTTTCAGGTTCTTTTTCCATGGTCTTTGTGCCGGAATCTTACATTAAGTGGACTTGAGGGGTGCCTCTTTATTATGGTGAAATGAACAGAACATGTTCTTTCTCTAATAACAATAGCTATAGTATTTTTTTAAAAACATAGAGTGTTTAAGAGTAATAGTTCTTGTAGGATTTTATCTTAAAATTTTAGTAACCAATAGATGAGGATTTTATTTTAAACATAAATACATGAACTTGTCGTGCATAAACTTTTTTAGTTTAGTACAAGGTAGTCATGACAAGGCACACAAGTAAGACTTCAAGATGCTGATTTTAGAACCAGAAAATTATAATTAACAATTATAATGTTAGTCTTGAGATTAGATTTCCATACTTTAGACTTCATTTTGACCTTGAGTTCAATGGAAATCCCTTATAGCTGGGGTCCAAATTCGGTGTTAATAGAGTCTCTACAAGGTCTAGTCTATGGAGAGAATCACTGCCTCTGCCTTTTCCTTCTCAGAGCATAAACCGAAATTCAGTTTCTATATGTGAACATTTCACTTTGAACTCACCGATAAGGGATAGGTGATGCCATCTTTAACAAAGATTAGTGTATTATTTTTTTCCATGAAGGTAGACAAATAGTAGTTTACAAGTTAGAGACTCCAAGACACTTTAGAGAGAGATAATCTTATGTCATAATTTCTTTTTTAAAAATCATTTTATTGGGGCTCATACAACTATTATCACAATCCATACATACATACATTAATTGTGTAAAACACCCACTGCCATTGACTTTTAACAATCCTTAAGGATGAGCAAAGTAGAACTGGCTCTTTAGGTTTCTGAAGCTGTATTTCTTTATAGGAGCAGAAATCCCCTTTCTCCCTAGGTGTAACTGGTTGAGTCAAACTGTTGACCTTGGCTTTAGCCAACACATAACCCAATACTAACCAACATAGTAGTGGTGGGTGCCTTCTCGTCAGTTCCGCCTCATAGTGGCCCTGTCTAGATCAGCATGAAGTACTACTGGACTCTGCATCCTCACAATTGTTATGTTTGAACCCATTGTTGAGTTACTGTATCAATTCATCTCCTTGAGTTGTTTTTGTTTTTCCCACTGACTTTGCACTGTACCAAGTATTGTGTCGTTTTCTAAGGACTGGTCTCCTGAAAACATGCCCAAAACTTGTGAGACAAGTCTTGCCATACTCATCTCTAAGGATCAGTCTGGCTGTGATCTTCCGAGACAGATTTGTTTGTTCAGTTAGCAGTCCATGGTACTTTCGGTGTTCTTTGCCAACATGCTAATTCAAAGGCATCTATTCTTTGGTCTTTATTAATTGTTGTCCAACTTTCATATGCTTATGAGGCAATGGAAAATCCCATGGCTAAGGTCAATGGAAAATCCCATGGCATTGCTCAGTCCTCAAAGTGTGACATCCTTGCTCTTCATCACTTTAAAGTAGAATTTCAGAAATCCAAAATATGTTTAGTGAAAGAAATTTGTCACAAAATAATAAATACTGTGTGGATCTATTTAAAGTACAAATAATGAACAGCACTAAACTAGTGTTTTAGGGATGCATTCTTGGGTGATAATGTAAAATTTTCAGAATGGAACAAAATGATAAGTCTCCATTTTGGGGCTGAGGATGTGTTACTCCTTGACCAGGCTGTTTCTTAATAATGTCATTAACCTGTACATCTTTGTTTTGCCTACCTTTCTGTAATTATACATAAATAAGATTCTGAGGAGATTGCAACTAATGTCACAAAACAAAATATATATAAATTACTGTATAAAACATGAGTTTTCTCTGTAAACTTTCACGCTAACCATAATAGACTTTAAAAAATAACAAATGCCTTTTATTATTATTTCCTTCCCCCAGCCCTTTGGCAACTCTTAATCTACTTTTTTACATTTATAGAATTCCGATGACTGACTTTCCTACAAATGCAGTCGTAAAATAATGTGACCTCTTGCGCCACTTTACGTGTGATAAAGGTTTACCCTTGTCAGATACAACTTAGAACTGAATTCCAAAGTAAGCCTCACTATCTTCTATTGTGTGCACTCCTCATTTTGCTTGTCCTTCCTTCTCTTTGGGGACATTTGCATTGTCTGCTCAAGCATGTTGTTCCATTCTTATAAAAAGAGTCCGTGCAGTATTTAATGCGACCATAACTGAATCATGTGTTTTTCGTAGTGTTGTTTCTGGTTGAATGGTTTTTTTAGATCTGTGCTTAGGTCTACTGGTTTGTAAGCTATGTGATAACAAGAATTTTGTCTGTTTTGGTTGAATGCTCCATCCTAAGTGCACAGACAGTTCCTGACTCGTAGAAGACAACCATTAATGTTCGCTATATAAATACAGGAATGCCACACTCATGATCTACATGGGCGTATGTGCTGTTTGAAGTCACGATTACACAATGTTGGCAAGCTTGTTTTCTTTGTCACTTGGTAAAAAGACCATTTTTCTGTTTTCAGATAGAATGGTTCAATTGTTATAAGAAGTCCCTTGCTACTTACATGAGGTCATTGGGAGGAAATGAAGGTTTGTACATAACACAGGATATGAAGCCTCCCAAAGCTTATATATTGAAGTAAGTTTTACCTCTTGAGAATGGATTTTATTGAATGTGTGGATTATGCTCCTATTATGTAAGAAGGAGATATGAATATAGTTTTGTTAGGTGCCACCAAGTCCTATTCATAGTAACTAGATGTACAACAGAATGAAACACTGCCTTGCCCCGCACCCTCTTCTCAAACATTGCTGTTTGAGCCCATTATTGCAGTCATGGTGTCAATGTGTACCACTGAGAGGCTTCCTCTTTTTGACCATCCAGGGACTTGCCATCCAGATGACATATACACGGAGTCGGCCTCTTTAAGGGGCACTCCCGCTGTAGCTCTTCCAGCATAGCTTTGTTTGCTCTTCTGGCTGTTGATGTTTTGTCAGTGCTTTTCTGCGATATCATAATTCATAGTTATCAATTCACCTCTGTCTTATTCATTGTTCACCTTTCATATACATATTAGGTGATTAAAAAATAGCATGGCTGGGGTCAGATAAACCGAGGACTAGTTTTCATAGTTTTACTGAGATAAAAGGACCCCTGGTGGTACAGTGGTTACACATTGGGTTGCGATCAGCATGGTCCGCAGTTCAAAACCCACAAAAACTCTGTCCCTTGACTCCACCCCTTGAGGGATAAGATGGGGTTCCTGCCAGGTCTAGAGGCCAGGTGTGTGGATTTCTCACCCAATGGGGGGGGGGTTAAATTAAACCTCTCAAGTCTACTTTGAGATTGGTGCGGGAAGTGCTAGGCTTCTCTTTCCCCCTTGCCCCCTAATTGTGTTGTTTTGCTAACACATTTCCTGCTTGGGGGTGGCAAGGTGAGGAATGTTGAGCAAGGGCTGGTGGAACTGTAGAACAAAGCAAAAGTTAAGCTTGGCTAGTGACTGTCTGCACCAAGCTGACTCTGCAAAGCTGTTCTTCACCAGAGGACAGCAAGCCAAGAGGCTTGGTCAGCTGGGTTAGCTCAGGGACCAGAAAAAATTGGCTATGCCAGGCAGGAGGGAAGCTTCCCCAGCGTGTGGACAGCCTATAACAAAGAGGGGAATCTGTTAGTAGTTGCTACTGCTCTCTCAGTTTAAGAAGCTTGGATGTACTTCATATTGAGATTCTCTTCCATGAAGTTTAGGATATCGCTCCTAGTGGACCTTCTCTATAATTGCTGAGAGTTGTCCGAGTTTGTTGTCTGACAGTCATTTTGCTGACTCTGCTGCTCTTTAACACTTTAAAGAAGTCTTTTGCAGCATTTATCTCATGGCTTGATTTCTTCACTAATTCCATGAATGTTGATTATGCATTGAAATAAATGAAATCCGTGTCAATTTATTTTTTTCTCTTTTTATCATTGTGTTTATTGGCCCGAGCATGAGGCTTTTTTTTTCCATCGAGCCATAATCCCTACAGAAAGCTTTAGTCTCAGTTCTTCATTAATGTGTTGAATCCTCTTAGCTTTCCATAAGCAAAGTTGTATCATATGCATATCACAAGGTCTCTGCTTTTACACTGGACATTTTAATACTTTCATATTGAAAGTTACTACCACTAAGGAAGTACTTACCAAGGAGCTTCAAATGTTTCTGGGACTTTTTTCAGTTTTTAAATTCCATATTTGCACACACTTGAAGTCCCTGTCATATAGTTGTCATTTTGTTACTTGGTAAGTGGGTTATCCTCTCTTTGCTCCTCATTTCTTCCAGTAGTACCACGTACTTTGGCGCTTAGTTAATTTTTGGATTTTGAACCATCTTTATTATCCTCTTTTGTATACTTTTGAATATTGAATAAAGAAGACCAAAGAAAAATGTTTGCATTCAACTTAGGTGTTGGCTAAATATGTTAGGTAGCCAGAATAGGGGCCATAAAGGGGGAGTGTTAGTCTGGGTAGACAAGAGAAACAAATTCATAGAAACTCATGTTTATAAGAAAGAGGTTTATATAGAAGAACAACTGAATATTGCGAAAACGTCCCAGCCCAGTCCAGGTCAAGTCCGTGAGCCCAATATTAGCCCATATGTCTGATACCAATCTGTAAAGGCCTCGTCAGACTCACGAAACATGCAATGACTCCGATTGCAGGACGATCTTGAACCAGCGAGTAGAAAGTTTTTGGATCCAGTAGCATTGTAAACATCTCAGCGCTGGCAGGGTTCTTCTCTATGTAGCTTCTCTGGCTCCAGAGGTCTGTTGCATCAGGGTAGGTCCGTGTGGCTTTCCCAGCTACCAGGACGTAGTGCCATGTGTCTTGCCAGTAGAGCATCTCCAAGGAAGTGAGCTGAGAGAGAGAAGCGTCTCCTGTTTAAGGAGGAAATACTGAGTTCCCAGAATTCTCAGGCGAAGGCAATGCCCACACAGAGGCCTCACTGGCTATCCTGATTGACCAACTAGACTCCACCACTTCACTCTTAATCCTCTCAAGTCCCAAATTGACATCAGATTACATAAGCACCACAAGGGGGTTGTCTCCGCACTAACTGCATAAGGCTAAAGCAAAAGGATTGGAAGAAATCAGGCATCCGTTAAATTTTAGAACAATCAAACTGAGCATGCTCAGACAAGAGCTCCCTCCGCCCCGAGGGGAGGTCCACCAGGGCACACAGATTAGGCTCAGTTACATTACCTCACACAGGTGGGCCTAAACTCAAGCCAGTGGAACCAACCAATACCTTCAACCATGCTTCCCCCAGCCGTTGTGGAAAGGAGGGAATAAAGACCCTGCCTTGACTTCCTTCCATTCCAGCATTCTCCACAAGTGGGGGGTGGGAGCCCTTTTGGCCCCTGGGATTTCCTGGTTCCACGTGCTGGGTTACGTGTTTCTGTTCTTTCTATGTGTTTTTTCCCCATTCAGCAGTGAACCCATGTGCAGTTCTGCGGATCCTTGTATGCTTTCTTAAAACAATGTGTATTATTTGAGGCTGTAATACCTGAAACTTCCCTTTTCCCCATAAAATCACTTGGATTACAAACCTGCTTCTGCTGTGTGAATTCTTTCAGGTACCTGAATCCAGGAACCTAACACCTTTTTCTCTATATTGCTTCATCTTGCAATCTACTCTCCTTGTATTTCAATCTAAAGGAATGTCTCAACATTCCCTCAGGTTTTATTTGTTTTCTTGAATTTTATCCTCATTTATAAAGGAAAGTTTTGCTGGCTATAGGAATCTTGGATGGCTGTTCATTTCTTTCATTATTTTAAATATGTGACTCTATTACCTCCTGGTTTCCAGGGTTTCTATATATGTAAATTGGTACTTCATTTTATTTGATATTGTCAAGATTTTATCTTTTTTTTAAAGAGTTTGATGATAAGATATTTTGGTGTGGATCTCTCAGGCTTTCTTCTGATTTGGAAATTCTTAAGTGTCATTGATATGTACATTCTTGTCCTTTGTCAAGTTTTGGTAATGTTCTGCTGTTGTCTATTAAGTTTTATTTAGTTACCCTTTGCCCTCTTCTGGGACTTCCATAATATTTGCATTGATTTGCTTGATGGTGTTCCTTGGGATCATGTTTCTTTACTTTTGTTCCTCAGACTCAATAAGCTGTTCTGTTCTTCTGCCAACTCAAATATCCTGTTGAGTTATCCAGTAACGTTGTTTCTCTTATTTGTTAGTGCTAGTAATTGGATTGGCTTCTTTAAATGTAGGAAGACATATCAGAGGGCCGTATTTGACTTTCTCTGGCTTCACTGTTTCCATGAGGCAGAGTTCAGACATGCCTCCATCCTTCATCCTTCAATATCTATTCTGACACCACCCACTCCTCCCTCACACACTGCCTTTCTGTCGGGTTCAATTATCGGTCCCAGTTGGCCTCACAGAACTCACAGACAATATTCACAATTTAGTGGGCTTATTAAGGAAGGTAACTAGTTACCACAAGTCAGCATCAGGAAACAGTAAGTGTACCTCTCCTGTCATCCAGCAGTCATGTCAGTCTTTAGTCCTTAGCCTCTCAGTCACATAGTCCCTTTGCCTCTTTGGGCCAGAAAGGCAGCCCACTGCTCTGCCTCAAAGTATCATAGTCTCAGTATTGCTCTTCTGTTTTATGTCATGGACGCCTTGCCTCAGCCTCTGGTCTTGGCCTAGTCCCTCTGTTCTGTCCCATGGTCTCTGTGATGCAGCCTTTGATGCCTCCATCTCAGTCTCTACCACTTCAGACAAAGATCTCAAGTATGTCCCACTAGGGCCTCTTACACCTTGATGGTCCAGCATTTCTCTGTGTTCCTGCTTCTGAGATGGCTTTTCCACATAACCATCCCTCCAAAATGGGATTTTAACCATAGCCATATAGGCTAGAATTGATAATACAATGCATAAGAGATGATGGCTAGATGGGCCTTATTCATTGACTACATCTCTTCATCTCTTTCTTAGGATCCCTGCTGACATTGTAGGATAGGCATTGATTGGACTGCTAACCATAAGGTTCCAGAACCAAACTCTCTGGTATTGAGTCAATGCTGATTCCTAGGGATCCCCTATGGGTTTCTGAGTAGAAAGCCCAGGCTTTCTCCTACTGGTACTGGTAGTTTTGAACTGTCGACCATGCAGATTGCAACCCAGTGATTAACTGCTGTACCACCAGGGTTCTGAGGTTCTTAAGGTTCAAATTTACCAACTGTTGCTCAGGAGAAAGATGAGACTCTTAGTTTCTGTAAGGATTTACAGCCTTGGAAAACCAATATAGGGTCATTGTGAGTTAGAATCAACTAGAGGGCGGTGATAGAATCTCTTTATAGATATTTTAATTTATGTATATATATTGCTAACCCAGTTTTCTTTTGTTCTTTGGGCCTGTTTTTTTCCTAATTGTTTTATTAGGGGCTCATAGAACTCTTATCACAATCCATATATATACGTACATCAATTGTATAAAGCACATCTGTACATTCTTTGCCCTAATCATTTTTTTACATTTTATTAGGGGCTCATAAATTCTTATCACAATCCACACATATACATACATCAATTGTGTAAAGCACATTCCTACATTCTTTGCCCTAATCATTTTGAAAGCATTTGCTCTCCACTTAAGCCCTTTGCATTAGGTCCTCTTTTTTTCCCCCCTCCCTCCCTTGCCCCCCTCCATCATGAGCCCTTGATAATTTATAGATTGTTATTTTGTCATATCTTTCCCTATCCGGAGTCTCCCTTACCGCCCGCCCCCCCACCCTTCTCTGCCGTCCGTCTCCCAGAGAGGAGGTCACATGTGGATCCTTGTAATCAGTTCCCCCTTTCCAACCCACTCACCCTCCACTCTCCCAGCATTGCCCCTCATACCATTGGTCCTGAAGTTATCATCCACCCTGGATTCCCTGTGCTTTCAGCTCCCATATGCACCAGTGTAGAATTAGGATCATGGTAGTTGGGGGGAGGAAGCATCCAGGATCCGGGGGAAAGCTGTGTTCTTTTTTTTTTCTTTCTTTTTTTACATTTCATTAGTGGCTCATACAACTCTTATCACAATCAACACATATACATACATCAATTGTATAAAGCACATCCCTACATTCTTTGCCCTAATCACTCTCAAAGCATTTGCTCTTCACTTTACCTTTGCATCAGGTCCTCTTTTTTTTCTCCCCTCCCTCATGTGCCCTTGGTAATTTATACATTGTTATTTTGTCATATCTTTCCCTATCCGGAGTCTCCCTTACCCCCCCCCCCTCACCCTTCTCTGCCGTCCATCTCCCAGGGAGGAGGTCACATGTGGATCCTTGTAATCAGTTCCCCCTTTCCAACCCACTCACCCTCCACTCTCCCAGCATTGCCCCTCATACCATTGGTCCTGAAGTTATCATCCACCCTGGATTCCCTGTGCCTCCAGCTCCCATATGCACCAGTGTACAACCTCTGCCCTATCCAGTCCTGCAAGGTAGAATTCGGATCATGGTAGTTGGGGGAGGAAGCATCCAGGATCTGGGAGAAAGCTGTGTTCTTCATCGGTACTGCATCGCACCCTGACTGACCCATCTCCTCTCCTAAACCCCTCTATGAGGGGATCTCCAGTGGCCGACAAATGGGCTTTGAGTCTCCACGCTGCACTTACCCCTTCATTCACTATGGTGTGTGTGTGTGTGTGTGTGTGTGTGTGTAAAATTAAAAACTTTTATACAATAGCCTATACTCCAGGATAAAGTGTAGCTATCTGCTTTGTACTCCTCCTGGATCATTGCAGTATCCCCACTTTGGGAAACACTGCTATAGAGGGACAGGAGTATGGAAATGCTTATAGTGCCCTCTCTGCAACAAACTTTGATTCACAGTTTTAAGGTAATAGTGATGTGTGAGCTGAACTATATTAAGCTTACATTTTATAGGTCAAAAATGATTGGATGTTGGCACTTTAATTTCAAGCATCTTAATGTAATCTAACATTCCATCTTCCATAAATTTTGTTTTATTTTTAAAATACTAAATGAAAATTAATTGATTGCTAAGTTACTGTGTAAGCAAAATGAAAGAGCATGAAACTGAATCTTTTAAATGTATTTTTAAGTATTCCTGAGAAACAAGAGATTGGAAGACTTGATTTCCTTTGAAAAACAGTTTGTTCACTCACTCAATGCATGAATATCTCCTTTTATTAAATTGGAACTCTATGATGCTCACTCTCCCGACACAACGGCTGGAGCCAAAGTGGGTGAACAAGTAAATGTGGTGAAGAAAGCTGATGGTGCCCGGCTATCAAAAGAGGTAGTGACTGGGGTCTTAAAGGCTTGAAGATAAACAAGCGGCCATCTAGCTCAGAAGCAACAAAGTCCACATGGAAGAACACACCAGCCTGTGTGATCGAGTGGTCCCGAAGGGATCAGTTACCAGGCATCAAAGAACAAAAAATCATATCATTGACTGCACACCTCCATGATAGGATCGCTGAAGACAAATGGGTGCATAAGCAAATGTGGTGAAGAAAGCTGATGGTGCCTGACTATCAAAAGAGATAGTGTCTGGGGTCTTAAAGACTTGAAGGTGAAAAAGCGGCCATCTAGCTCAGAAGCAAAAAAGCCCACATGGAAGAAGCACACCGGCCAGTGCGATCACGAGGTGCCAAGGGACCAGGTATAAGGCATCATGCAAAAAAAAAAAAAAAGATATGTGTGTATGTATGTGTACATGTGTGTATATGTATATATGTATATGTATATATATATATATATATATATACCATATTAAATGAAGGGGGAAGTGCAGAGTGGAGACCCAAGGCCCAAGTGTCGGCCAATGGAGATCCCCTCATAGAGGGGTTTAGGAGAGGAGATGGGTTAATTAGGGTGCGAGGTAGTACCGATGAAGAACACAACTTTCCTCCAGATCCTGGATGCTTCCTCCCCCCAACTACCATGATACGAATTCTAACTTGCAGGGCTGGATAGGGCAGAGGCTGTACACTGGTACATATGAGGGCTGGAGGTACAGGGAATCCAAGGTGGATGATACCTTCAGGACCAAGGGTGTGAGGGACGATGCTGGGAGAGTGGAGGGTGAGTGGGTTGGAAAGGGGGTACTGATTACAAGGATCCACATGTGACCTCTTCCCTGGGAGAGGGACAGCAGAGAAGGGGGGTAAGGGAGACTCCGGATAGGGCAAGATATGACAAAATAACGATGTATAAATTTCCAAGTGCACACGAGGGAGGGGGGAAAGGGGAGGGAGGGGGAAAAAATAAAAAAGAGGACCTGATGCAAGGGGCTTAAGTGGAGAGCAAATGCCTTGAGAATGATTGGGGCAGGGAATGTATGGATGTGCTTTATACAATTGATGTATGTATATGTATGGATTGTGATAAGAGTTGTATGAGTCCCTAATAAAATGTAAAAAAGGAAAAGAGAAAAATATGATTAGGGCAAAGACTGTACAGATGTGCTTTATACAATTGATGTATGTATATGTATGAACTGTGATAAGAATTGTATGAGCCCCAATAAATTGTTAAAAAGAAAAACAGTTTGTTTTTAGGTGTATGTTCTTTTATCCTGATGGATTATGGGAAGGATCTGGTCAATCTAGTTGAGGTAAAATGCTCTTTTCTTTCTTGTTTGCCACTGTTATGTCCCTCATTTTTATTCCTTCTGATTAATATAGTGCATTGTTTGAGAGGAAAACGTCCAACTATGTAGTCTCCTTTTATCTAAATCCCTGGTTTCCTTATTGGTAATACCATCCATGTATACATTTGCAAAGCTTATTTTTCCCTTCCCGGTGACGTAGGAAATTGAGATCTTTAGGTTTAGGACCACAGTAAATATCTGGGAATAGTAAGGGTCCTAAGTACACAGAGGAGGAAACAGACACATAAAATACAGTACTTTTACTGTTCGGGCATTTATATAATCCCACTTCATGTTATGATCACTGCATATTTTAAAAGGTAATTTGGATAAAATATCTGATTTTCTTTTCAGGTACGGTGTCTAAGAGACTACGGAGAATTTGAAGTTGATGATGGTACCTCTGTGATACTAAGAAAAAACAGCCAGGTATTTATTGTCTTAAGAATGTATACTTTGAACTTCAATAAAAGTATTGAATGAAGAAAATGTTCGAATCAATAGTAAAATAATTACCTTGTGATGACAATTTATAGCACAGGCATTATGTTTAATATAGATCACCTTGTTTTGTACTTTTTGTAAATGTTAAGACTTACAGATATTGAATATACAATGGACTGCAAAAAGTGGGAAAATTCCATTCTGTGATTCCATTTATCTACCATGTGTTCTAAGCAATGTACTAGTAAAATTTTTATCTATTAATTACAAACAGATATAATTTTTATGAGTATATTACTTTGGCTTTGTTTGTTGTTTTTTCATTCTCTTTTGTTTTGTTTTTTCTATAGCACCTATATCTTTAGTGACTTCTTTAAGCATTAAAGAGGGCCACATCCTAAGAACGCATAGTTCTTAGATTGGGGCTAGATTTAAATGGGAGCACAAAATCCATTCACATATCTGTGGTTTATATATGTCTCTGGTTCACTTTAGAAACAACATTATCATTTTATGATAACGAAAACTTTTCAAACCATCTTCCTGGGACATAAGGTAACGATAGTGTTATTCATTTAGCTAATGATACAGAATTTAAAACACGGTTGAGAAAAGCATATAGAAGTATAGGCTGGTTTCAGACATCAATTCATGCTCGAATTGTTGACTTATATAGATTAAATTCAAGTTTCTGAACAATTTATTAAAAAATCTTTTCTGGGGGGACTCATACAGCTCTTATTACAATTCATCCATACATACATTGTGTCAAGCACATTTGTACATTTGTTGCCATATAATTTTCAAAACATTTTCTTTCTACTTGAGCCCTTGGTATCAGCTCCTCATTTTCACCCTCCTTCCCCCACCCTCCCTCACGAACCCTTGATTATTTATAAATTATTATTATTTTGGCATATCTCACACTGTCCAACGTCTCCCTTCACCCACTTTTCTGTTGTCTGTCCCCCATGGAGGAGTTTATATGTAGATCTTTATAATCCCTTGCCCCTTTCTACCCTACCTTCCCTCCACCCTCCCGGTATCGCCACTCTCACTACTAGTCCTCAGAGGGTCATCTGTCCTGGATTGCCTCTGTTTCTAGTTCCTGTCTGTACCAGTGTACATCCTCTGGTCTACCCGTATTTGTAAGGTAGAATTGGGATCATGATAGTGGGAGGGAGGAAGCATTAAAGAACTAGAGGAAAGCTGTATGTTTTATCTTTACTATACTATACCCTGACTGGTTTGTCTCCTCCCCAAGGCCCTTCTGTAAGGGTATGTCCAGTTGCCTATAGATGGGTTTTGTGTCCCCATTTCGCACTCCCACTCATCACAGTGATAGGACTTTTTGTTTTTTGATGCCTGATACCTGATCCCATTGACACCTCGTGATCACACAGGCTGGGCTGGACACTATTTACACAAATAATTAGGGTTGATGTTGGAACAAAACTTTCAACAAAATTCATTCCAAAAGGTAGCAACATGCATACCTGACTAATACATGTCATAACAAAATAAGAAGAGCATTAAAGTAGTAAATATTTGGTATTCCTGGATCACCATTCATTAGGCACCCTGAAGGCCAGAGAGTCAAACCAAAGTCCAATAACTGCCAATTCCATAACTTGGGATAGCAGTCATCATCTTCTCACACTGATGAATTTCAGTCTTAAATCAAAGGGCTCCTGATGAGTTTGAATGAAAGCCCAGTTTACAAACTCCAGTGAATGTAGCTTCCACAAGGATTCTTTCTGGTGTGGCCTATGAAAGATATTGTGTGCCTCCAAAGAACAATATTAAGTCCACGAGTCTGTAGCACACACCCTGGATTACCAAGAGCTGGATAGAAAGTAGGTCCAAAAGGTCCAATTAAGTGGGCCTCTACTCAAGTACTCCCTCAACGCAAGAACACTTTGTTCTAGTCACCTGGCATTCTGTGATAACCTTCCCGCCAGAATTGCTGAAGACAAATGGGTGCATAAGCAAATGTAATGAAGAAAGGTGATGGTGTCCAGCAATGCAAAGATATAGCATCTGGGGTCTTACAGGCTTGAAGATGAACAAGTGACTCTCTCTAAGAAGCAACAAAGCCCACATGGAAGAAGCACACCAGCTTGTGTGATAAAGAGGTGTCGAAGGGATCAGGTATCTGGCATCAAAGACCCAGAACAAAAAGCCTTATTGATGTGATTGAGGGGGAGGGTGGACTGGAGACCCCAAACCCATTTGTAGACAGCTGTGAGAGTAGTGGTAACAAGAGGGGGCACTGATCACAATGTAACCCCTCCTTGGGCATGGGCAGTAGAAAAGAGGGTAAAGAGAGACCTCGGACAGTGTAAGACATGAAAAATTAATAACAATTTATGAATTATTAAGAGTTCGTGAAGAAGGGAAGAGGGAAAAATGAGGAGCCCATGCCAAGGGCTCAAGTAGAATGAAATTGTTTTGAAAATGATGATGGCAACAATGAACAAATGTGCTAGACACAATGGATGGATGCATAGATTGTGATAAGAGCTGTATGAGCCCCCAAGAAAATGATTTTGATCAGAATTGTGTTCTATCTATAGATTTATTGCTTTCAGTAATATTCACATTTTGATTTTTCTGTAGTTTCCTTTGTACAGGTCTTTTGTTTCTTTGGTTAAGTTTATTCCCAGGTATTCATCTTTTGTATGGATATTATAAATGATATTGTTTTCTCTTTTTTTATTTTTTTTCTTGATGTTTTTATTTTGGAGCTCTTCAATAGCATATTAAAATTGATTTCTGCTTATTAATCTTGTATGCCATTACTTTAACAGATTCGTTAGTACTTTCCAACAATCTTTCTGTGGAGTCCTTGGGGCTCTCACTATGTAAAATCATACTATCTGCAAATAGTGACAGCTTGACCTATTTTTTGCCCAATTATATTCCTTTTATTTTAAAATTTTTTTGCTGTCTGTCTGGCTAAGATGTTTATTGTAGTACAATGTTGAATAAGAATATTGATGAGGGACACTCTTATCTACTTCCTGTTTTCATTTTTTCTAAATGCTCGTGATCAGGTTTTGAGGATTATGCTCATTTCATAGAATGCGTGTGGGAGTTTGCTGTCAGTTTCTATATTTTGGAATAGTCTGCACAGAATTAGTTATGGCTCTTCCCTGAATACTTGCTAGCATTCTCCTGTGAAGGCAACATACATACTTCTTTAGAATCTTTCTTGGTTGGAAGTCTCTTGGTGACCTCTAATTCTTCTTTTGCTCTACATGTATCTTTTTATTTCATTTGGATCTTTTGTGATGGCACCCTTTTCATCTCAAATTCTAGATATTTGCATCTTTCTTTTCCTTTGTTAAGTTTTCTAGCAGTTTGTCGATTTTGTTAATCTTTTCATAACCAACTTTTTGTCTTGTTGATTTCCCCCCCATTTTTCATTTCATTTATTTCTGCTTCAATTTTTATTAGTTCTTTCCCTTTATTGTTGAAGGACTTATGTGGTTTCCCTCTTTCTACTTCTTGGAAGTGTTTTATTAGTATTGGTTTTGGATTTCTCTCATATTTCGTGTGTGTATTGATTGCTATAAATTGACTTCAGATAACTGCATTTGTTGTATCCGAGTTTTTGGTATGATGTGTTATAGGATTGCTTGTTTTAAGGAGTTTCTTAATTTCTCGTTTTCGTTTACTCTAGTGTCCAGTCATTTTGAAATGGTATGTTGTTCAGTCTCCATGTGTTTGTCTTTTTGTTCCTTTTCTTTCTTTTGTAGATTTCCAGTTTTATAACATTGTGATCTGAGAAAATGAATTGTTGAATTCAAAATTCCTTTATTTTTTCCTCCTCAGGAAATAACCTTTATTTCTCCCTTGTATTTGAGGGATATTTTTGTTCAGTATAATATTCTTGGCTGGCTTCCTTCCGCCCCACCACCCCTTCCACCCGTCACAATTGTATATAGGTCATTCCATTGTCTTCTTGCCTGCAGGTCTTTTGCTGAGAAGTCTGAATTTATCCTTTTCAACTTTCCTTTGTAGATGACTTTTCCTTTTTCTCTACCTGCCCTCAGATTCTCTCCTTTTCTTTATGTCTTGATGTTTTCTCTTTGGTTGTCCATTCTTCTCAGCTTGTTGAATAGTATGTTGAAATTTTCTTCCATGGTTTCTTGTACTATTCTCTGTAGATTTTTTTTTTGGTGGTGTTCTTTTCCCAGCATTTCTTTTCTTTTTTCTTTTCTTAGATGGGTTCTTATGATAGTGTCCTACAGGATTTATTTGGATGCTTCCGGGTTTTTTTGTTGATTGCTTCTCTTGTCTACTGTCGTGAGGGTAATTGTCTTCAAGCTCATTTATTTTATTTTCCTTTTCCATTTTATTCCTCTAGCCTTTTACTATGTTGCCTAATTCAGTTATCTCATTGCTTGTCTTCTAGAATCCTTTGGTTTAAGGATTTTAGTTTCTCAATTTCTTCTGTTTTTCTCATGAACATTCCCCAGATCTCTTGACCTAAGCATCATTCTTCTGAATTCTGTTACTGGTGGTTCACAATCACATCTTCAGACTATTCCATTGGTTTGAGTGCTACTTGGTTGTTCATGTTTGTTTTTCTTGAATTTGGAAGCTTTCTGTGCTTGACTGCTGTTTCTTCAGCATTGTGGTGTGTGAGCTGCTGGTCATACAGAGGTAGAGTTTGTCTAGTGACACAGGTGAGTTCTAATAGGAGCTGGAAAACATACAGTGGTGAAATGAAAAGAAGGGGAAAGGTGCCTAAGTGGGGATAGTGGCTGGGAAAAATAGAATAAAATAAAAGTAATGATAAGAATAAAGTAATGATAGTAATAAGTGACTGTGAATAAGCCAACAGACTTGCAAAAATAATGGGAAAATATTTTCAGAGGGGTAATCACAATAAGGAGCTCTGGTCATATAATGGTTATGTATTGAGTTGTAATCCGAAAGGTCAACATTTTAAAACCACTAGCTGCTCCGCCAAAAAAAGGAGACTTTCTATTCCCATAAACAGTTACAGTCTCAGAAACTCACCGGACAGTTTTACCCTGTCCTATAGGATCACTGTGAGTTGACACTTGCGGGCAGAGAGTTAATCTCAATTAATAGGTTTCATGGAAAGATATTTAATGAGAGGACAGCAAGAAAATAGAAAGATAATTGATAGAAGTACAAGGATCAAAAAAAAAAAAAAGACTTGGGTATGGTTGTGGGTACCAGATTCTGCTATTGTGGCAATGTGAATGAATGTGAGCATATCTGTGCACTTAGGAGGTCCTGGAAAGCCCATGCTAGAGTGGGTATGCTGGGATACACAGACCTGTCTCTTCCTGGGAGGAATGTGGATTCTCAGGAGGGTGGAGTCACTCCAGAAGAGGAAGTAGGAGATCAAAAAAGAGAGAGAGAGTATTAAAATAGAACAAAAGTACAAAATCCAAAATTATATATAATAAAGCTACCTTGTGGGTGGGGATTCCTGCTCTTTTAGTAGTCTGTGTGTACATGTATGCGGTATCACGGCGCTGGCACACGGGATGGAATGCCTTGTAGAACAAAGCAGGAAAAGAGGAGGAAGATGGGGAAATGGTACAAAGCGTACCTTGGGTACTGAGCATGTGTGTACCAAGCTGCCCAAGTGATCTGCTAGCTATCTGTGTCCCTAGAGGCCAGGGAGGTAGAGGGTTGGCTGGCTGACTGTCTTTTCTCAGGGGCCACGAAGAATCACGATGCTTGTAGAAGCAACTCATGTTGCTGCTCATCCGTAAAGGGGAGTCTGTCAGCAGGCCTTGCTGCTTTCCACTTTGAGAAACATGGGTCAACTTGGCTTTTAAGTTGAATTTCTTGCTACCAGGAAGTGCAGAATCTCTCTCATAGTGGAAACTCTTTGGTAGTTGCTGAGCACATCTTCCCGGGCTTGTTATATGGTGGCCATCTTACCCCATTTTCTGTCTTTTTCTACTTGAGGTA
The DNA here is from genome assembly GCF_050624435.1 of Tenrec ecaudatus. Lineage (NCBI taxonomy): Eukaryota > Metazoa > Chordata > Mammalia > Afrosoricida > Tenrecidae > Tenrec > Tenrec ecaudatus. The sequence goes on along the minus strand of NW_027459065.1, from coordinate 328,174 downwards.
TTATAGTAGTATAGATGTATTTTTATTCTCACAACAACAACCTTACATTATTTATTGTTAAACTTGATTAGGAAGTAAAAAAACAAGGAATAAACCAGATTATTTGCCGATTGAAGTTCAATTCATCCGATGGGGACAAAAATCTTAATTCATGATTTGAGCCTGGGAAAATGCGGCCATGCGTGCCATCCTTCAGGGGGCTCCTTACAGACCCAGCTTGGTTCTTCTCCAATGTCTTCTCTTGGAGTTGTACCTGATTTTATTACCGGTTTTCATTCGAATCCATTGGGGAATGGGCAGATTCTGCTTCTGTTTCTTGGCCAGGAATCTCTTGATCCTGAAAGTCTTATGAGATGACATGGTGAAGTCGGAGCACCACCACACTCGGGGTGGCAGAGAGACGGAGAGGTAGATGTATTTTTTAATATCATTTTACTAGGGGCTCTTACACCTCTTATAGCAATCCATATATCAATTGTATCAAGCACATTTGTACATATGTTGTCACCATTATTTTCAAAACATTTTCTAATTGAGGCCTTGGTATCAGCTCCTGTTTTATTTCCCTCCTTCCCTCCCTCACCCTCATGACTCCTTGTTAAATTATAAATTATTATTATTTTCATATTTTACACTGTCTGCAGTCTCCCTTTACTCTGTTGCTTGTCCCCTGCAGGTGGGGAGTGGCTTATATGTCGATCATTGTGACTGGTTTTCCTTTTCTCCCTTTCCTCTCCCATCTTCCCCTTCCCCTCATGGTATTGCTACTCCCATTACTGTTCCTGAGGGATTTATCTGTCCTGGATTCCGTGTACCAAGAGCTCTGATATGTACTAGGGTACATGTTCCTGTCAAGCCAGATTTGTAAGCTAGAACTGGGGTCAGGATAGTGGGGTGCCAAGGTCAATTAAAGAGCTAGAGTAGTGTGTATTTTGTTGGTGCTAAACTTCACCCTGACTGACTTGACCCTTCTGTGAAGAGATGTCCAATTGTTTACAAATGGGCCCTGGGTCTCCACTCTAAACCCCCCCCCAATTCATATCTATATGATGGTTTGTTTTGGGTCATCTGATACCTGATCCTGTTGACACCTTGTGATCACACAGGCTGGGTGCTTCTTTCATGTGGGTTTTATTGCTTCCCTGCTAGATGGCCGCTTGTTTAACTTCAAGCCTTTAAGACCCCAAACACTGTATCTTTTCATAGCTAGGCACCATCAGCTTTCTTCACCACATTTGCTAATGCACCCATTTGACTTTAGCTATCATGTCAGGAAGGTGAGCATCACAGAATGCCAGGTTATTTGAAGGAAGTGTTCTTGCGTTGCGGGAGGACTTGAATAGAGAACCAATATTCATCTGCAACCTTGATATTAAACATAAATATATGAACATAGACCCATATCCCTATCATTATATAAGTATATTTTTATATATGTGTGTATATTTACACCTCTATAAATGTCTTTTGCCTCCAACAAACGATCCTTGAACTAACTACAAGTTTTCTTTCTTGATGTGTTTTGTTTTGTTCTTTGTCAGTGATTTGTTGTTGTTTTGTTGTCTGGTTGTATACTGTTGCTTTGTTTTCCTCTGTCTTATTTTCGTGCATGTTATTGTCTCCACAGGTCTGTCTAAATAAGACAGGCTGGATGAACTATCTGGAGGAAAAACAATGGACCGACAGTTCCGGGGGGGGGCTTGGGATAGGGGAAGTGGGGGGGTAAGGAAGTGGTGTTAACAAACCCAGGGACAAGGGAACAACATGGGACCCAAAATGGTAGTGAGGAGGGAGTGGCAGGCCTGGTAGGGAATGATCAAGGGTAAGGTTACATAAAGAAGAGGTATAGCTGTAACCCAGGTGGGGATGGAGCTTGGTAGTAGGGCAGGAGGAAAGTCAAGGGAGATGGAGGAAAGAGCTAGGAGTCAAAGGGCATTTATAGAGGTCTAGACAAAGACATGTACATGCAAATATATATATGAGGATGGGGAAATAGATCTATGTTTCTGTATTTATAGGTTTAGTTTTAAGGTGGCAGAAGGACCTTGGACCTCTACTAAAGCACTCCCTCAATGCATGAATACTTTCTTTTATTAAGTTGGCACTCTACGATGCTCACCCTCCCTACACAACTGCTGAAGCCAAAGTGCGTGAACAAGTAAATGTAGTGAAGAAAGCTGATGGTGCCCGGCTATCAAACGAGATAGTGTCTGGGGTCTTAAAGGCTTGAAGATAAACAAGCGGCCATCTAACTCAGAAGGCACAAAGCCCACATGGAAGAACACACCAGCCTGTGTGATCGCGTGGTCCTGAAGGGATCAGTTATCAGGTATCAAAGAACAAAAAAATCATATCATTGGGTGCACACCTCCATGATACGATCACCAATGACAAACGGGTGCATAAGCAAATGTGGCGAAGAAAGCTGATGGTACCCGGCCATCAAAAGAGATAGTGTCTGGGGTCTTAAAGGCTTGAAGGTGAACAAGCGGCCATCTAGCTCAGAAGCAATAAAGCCCACATGGAAGAAGCACACCAGCCTGTGCAATCACGAGGTGCCAAAGGCATCATGCAAATATATATATATATATATATATATATATATATATATATATATATATATATATATATATATATATATATATATATATACCGTAGTGAATGAAGGGGGAAGTGCAGAGTGGAGACCCAAAGCCCATTTGTCAACCACTGGAGATCCCCTCATAGAGGGGTTTAGGAGAGGAGATGGGTCAGTCAGGGTGCGATGTAGTACCGATGAAGAACACAGCTTTCCCCCAGATCCTGGATACTTCCTTCCCCCAACTACCATGATCCGAATTCTACCTTGCAGGACTGGATAGGGCAGAGGTTGTATGTACACTGGTGCATATGAGAGCTGGAGACACAGGGAATCCAGGGTGGATGATACCTTCAGGACCAGGGGTCTGAGGGGTGATACTAGGAGAGTGAGGGTGAGTGGGTTGGAAAGGGGGAACCGATTACAAGGATCCACATGTGACCTCCTCCCTGGGAGATGGACGGCAGAGAAAGGGAGGAAGGGAGCCTCCGGATAGGGAAAGATATGACAAAATAACAATCTATAAATTATCAAAGGCTCATGAGGGAGGGGGGACCGGGGAGGGAGGGGGAAAAAAAGAGGACCTGATGCAAAGGGCTTAAGTGGAGAGCAAATGCTTTGAAAATGATTAGGGCAAAGAATGTAGGGGTGTGCTTTATACAATTTATGTATGTATTTGTATGGATTGTGATAAGAGTTGTATGAGCCCCTAATAAAATGTAAAAAAAAATGTCTTTTGCCTCCTTTCCTCCTCTATTTCCCTTTACTTTCCTCCTGTCCCACTATCATGTTTGACCTTCATTTGGCTCTCAGTAATTCCTCTTTCAGCTACATTGCACTTGATCTAACCCCACCAGGCATTCTACACCTTCCTCTCCATCAATTTTAGATCTCTTGTTGTTCCCTGTCCGTGGGTCTGTTGGCTCCCCTCCCCCTTCCCTAGCTCTCCCTTTCTATTATCCCCTGGAACCGTTGGTCCCATTTTCTTCTCAGGATTGTAGGATTTGAATTTTTCTAATATGGTTATAAAGTTCTTTCCTGTTGTTTTGTTTATATAGTGGATAACATTGATTGTTTTTCTAATATGTAACCATCATTGCACCCTTGTTATGAATTCATGTTGGTCATGATGATTTACTTTACTGAGATATTTATTGTTGGCTTTATTAGGTAGGGTTTTGTTGAGATATTTTTACATTTATGTTCATAAGGGATATTGCTGTATTATTTTCTTTCCTGGCTATGTTTCTGTCTGATTTGGGTATAATGATTTTACAAGTTTCATAAAATGAATTTGGGGACTTTCCATTTTTATTATGTCCTACAATGGTTTGAATAAAATTGGTGTCAACTCTTCTTTGAATGTATTGGGAGTTTTTAATTGCATGACTCGTTTCTCTTTTCAATATGTATGTTTACTTTTCCTGCTTCAGTGTGTTCGTGTATGATAGATGGTGGTGTTGTTGCTGTTATTGGAAGGTGCTGTGGACTTATTCCAACTCAGTGTTCCTATGGACAATAGAGCAAAACCCTGCCCCATACTGTGCAGTCCTCACTATTGTTCTTATCTTTGAGCCCAGTGATGCAGCTACTGTGTCAATCCATCTTGTTGAAGGTTTTCCTCGGTTCTAAAACCCGGTACTTTTATCATGCGTGGGACACGTCTCCAAGGTCTGTCTCCCTGGACAACATGTCCAAAGTACATTAAACCAAGTCTCGTCATTTTCTGCTACAGAGCCTTCTGGATGCACTTTTTCTAAGACAATTTTTGTTTTCAGTTCCTCTTTTTAAGTAACTTATTTTTCCTCAATTGCTGTCAGGATTCCTGTCATTTGTAACTTTCATCATGATATGTCATGATTATTTTATTTCAGTCAGCCCTGCTTTTGGTTTGTTTAGCTTCATGAGTACATTTGTTACCATGTCACGATATATTAAGGAAGTTTCCTTCTCTCTGCTCTTTTGATTGTTTTGTTTGTTTCTTCCTGTTTTTTTGTCCAATCACACATAATGTACTTGATGTTGTCCCACAGAATTCTGTGATTTTCTCTAGATTTTCTTGTCTATTTTAAAAATTATTCCTTTACCAAATTAGGTTGAGAGATTTTCTTTAATCTCACTGATGAACTCTCTCTGATTCAATTCTAGTCCATTTGCTCTTTTTTAAAATTAAAAGATCATACTACTGGGGACTCAGTTAGTTTATTGTGCCAACCTGGCCGATAAACACATGTGGGGTTAATTGAAGGGCAGAGGGATAAATGGCTCAGTGAGCCTCACCTTTCTAGTTCTCGGGTCTCTTGCTTTGTGGTCACACCAGGGTGCAACTGCTTTCGCAGTTCCCTGCTTCAGCTTGCAAGACAGACTTCCTGCAAGACATCCCCAGGGAGAAGCCACATGAACGTACCCCGATGCAGCCCTGGGTGCTGGAGCACCCACGTGGAGACCCCTGCCAGCGCTGAGATGCTTACATATTCATTGACTCAGCTTTCCTCTGCAGTCGACATCATTGTGTCTGTTTTGTGAGATGGAGCAGGACTTTGTGGACTGTTATTGGACTAATGGGTTAATGTTGGACTTGTGGGCTTGGGCAGCACTGGGTTGGGATATTTTCTTGATGCGCACTTAACCTTTACATACAACTCTCTCTTATACACAAGTTGCTGTAGATTTACTTCTCCAAAGTACCTAGACTAATAAAGGGGCTCTTAGAGCTCTTATAACAATCAATACATCAATTGTATCAAGCATATTTGTACATATGTTGCCAAGATTATTTTCTAAACATTTACTTTCTATTTGAGCCCTTACTATTAGACGCCAGGGACTCTCAAGGGGCAGGATTGTACTAGGAGGCCAAGAGGTGCAGTCCTTATGCCCTTGTGATGATACTGGCCTTGCTGTGCCCCAGGGTCAGTTAGCCCCTAGGGCAAGGCAGGGCATGAAGTGAGACCAGTGTTAAGAGCTCCGCTGGTGTAGGCAGTCCCCAAAGGAGAGAGGGCCACCGTTGATCCCAAACCCTAGCGAGGTGATCTCCTGGCTGTCTTTTCAGGCAAGTGGGGGAGATATGTCAGTTACGTGGGCGCTGACAGAAAATGAACCAGCCATGTGATGGACATGGGGCTTAGAGGAGCCAGCAGAGAGCAGGCTGCCACGGTCAGGCCTTATCAGGGGTTTAGAGGCCAGGGTCAAAATATCAGTCCCTCTTTTTCCCCTCCCTCCCCACCCCACCTTGACCCCTTGATAAATTATAAATTATTATTATTTTCATATCTTAACCAACCACTCTCTCCCATCACCCTTGGTTTCTGTTGATCGTCCCCCTGGGGTCGGGGTGTGGTTATGTGTCAATCATTGGAGTCACCTTTCTCCTGCCCTCCTGGTATCACTACTTCCATTGTTATTCCTTGATTCAGTGTGTGTCTCGAGCTCTTATCTGTATCTGTGTACATGTTCTGGTCTAGCCCTCAGTGAAAGGCAGGACTGGAGTCATGGTAGTGGGGGGTGAGGAACCTCAAGGAACCAGAGGAATATTGTATATTTCATTGGTGTTATACTGCATCCTAGTTGATTCATCCCTTGTGACCCTTTTGCAAGGAGATGTTCCATTATCTACAGATGGATTTGGGGGGGGGGTGTGGGGTGTGTGTGTGTGTGTGTTTTGGGTCTTCTGATGCCTGTTACCTGATCCCATCTCATGATCACACAGGCTGGTGTGCTTCTTCCATGTGGGTTTGTTTATCAGCTAGACAGCTGCTTGTTTAACCTCAAGCCTTTTAGATCCCAGATGCTATATCTTTTGATAGAAGAGGTACCATCAGCTTTCTTTTTTTTTTTTAATATTAGCATGGTGTGTTTTATTTTTGCAGTACTTTCACATATCCTGCTCCAATTAGTGATACTTATTTTCCCCAGAGATAAAGAAAACAAGGGAATGGGTTATTAAGCTAAACTGAAATAAGGTATGAATAGCAAACTAGTAAATGTACAAGTAATTTTCTCACATAACACTTGATCACTAGAGTATGAATAGCAGCTTCTCCAACTCTGACACCAAGCGATTACATTTAATGCGATGGAAAGTTAATGTCCAAGCCTGGGTGAGCAGCATCTGACACTTGTCAGAGCCAGTCTTAGTTTTCTGTTGTTGTTGTGGTCGGGTGCTGTCGAACCAGCTCCACCTCACAGTGACCCTCTAGACAAGAGAGCACACCCCATCCAGTCCTGAACCATCCCCAGTATCGCTCTATTTTTGCATCATTGTTGCAGGCAATCCATCAGCTTTCTTTACCACATTTGCTTGTGCACCCATTTTGTCTTCACCGATCATGCCAGGAGGGTGAGCATCACAACATGCCAGGTTCTTAGAACAAAGTATTCTTGTATTGAAGGCAGGCCCTGAGCAGAGACCTAACGTCCATCTACTACACCAATGTCTTGCCATATATGATGTACATAGACCAATACCTCTATTTTTATGAATTAATGTATTTACATAGGTACACACTTATGCTTATACCTCTATCTATAGCTTTGCTTCCTAGATCTTTCCTGTTTCTTTTTACCTTTCTTCTACCTCACCATCACACTCACCCTTCTTCCACCTTAGTAGTTCTTCTCAGCTAAATTGCTGTTACCCCAACACCACCAGGATCTCTATGTCCTCCTCATTGTTGATTTTAATTCCTTAGTTATTCCCGTCTTTGGCGTTGTTTGCTTACCACTCCCTTCCCCTGCCTCCTTCTACTCGCAAAGTCCTTTGCTCTTCTAATGCGTTATCTGTTTCTCTCATCTTAGTATTAATCTTCTGAATTTCTCTTTGCTGTGGTGTACGGTTTCTAGTTTCAATTGATGTGTTATTTTAGTGCTTTCCTGAATTACTCTAGTGTGTGTGTGTGTGTGTTCAGTTTTTCTTTAGCTTCGCAATCTTTCCTTTCTCCCGGTTCATTGATAGTATAAAAGTATAATTTTTAATAGTTTATCAGGTAATTTCAATGCCTTTTCTTCCTGAAAAAAGGTCTTCTAGCTCTATATTGGTCATGTGCTTCAGCTGTTCTGTCTTGTTTCTTCATATAAACTTAAATTGTCTTTGCCACTGAGATGTTGTAGTATTAGTGTTTTTGTGTTTAATTGATCTTAGTATCTTGAGACTGCAGACACTCCACCTATCTACTGGTTGTTGTAAAGGATAATTTGAGAATGTGTGTAGTACTGTTTGTTGTTATTATAGCACAGTTAGCAATGGTTTGTTTGGTGGTCTCACTTACGTAAAGATGATCAGGTGGTACAGGAGTATGTAGTGTCTGTCACTGTATAGGTATGACTACAGTCATAGAGGTGGCTAGGCCTGCGATTGCTGTCCACTGTCAGGTAGAACAGGAAGGGACAAAAAAAATTGCCAACGAAGAAATAATTTTTGAAAAAGAAACCAGCAAGAGACAGCGGACAAACAAGAGCAAGTGAAAGGAATTTAATAACTAGAAGTGTGTGTGTGTGTGTGTGTGTGTGTGTGTGTGTGTGTGTCAAAAACCAAGGTAGAGAAAAATAAAAGAGAAGCTAATCAAAACATAAAAAAGGAAAGGAAGGGAACTGGAAAAGTAAATTAAAATGGAAAGAATAGAAGTAGAAGCAGAAATAAAGAAGAAAGCAGAGTGCAGAAGTGATTAAAATAAATAAAAGGAAGTGAAGGAAAAGGAAAAACAAAGAGAAAACTTGGGGTGAGGACCTTTTTGTATAGGTCACAGCCTCTAGGGGGTTGAATATTGATTCCAGATGGAGCTTGGCAGGCCTATCTGTTTTCTGTGGTCCACGCACCTGATCCAGTAGGGCGTTTTTACAGCTTAGGTGATAGCTGAGGGGATTCTTTCTGGTAGAGAAGCAGCTGGGTCAGAATGGCTAATCATGGGGGAACTTTCCACGTGTCCAAGAGCAGCGAGGGATCCAGCATTGTATTTTTTGCTAGTGCTTTGAGGAGAATCTCAAGCATTTCTGGGCATGGGGGTGATAATCCATCTCTAGGCATGGGGATGTTAAACCATGAGGGCATAGCTTTGTCTTCAAGCAGAAATGGACTTACAAGGATATCTCTGTCTGGTGTATGGGTGAAGGTAGGGGCTGGCAATTGTGATATCAGGAGGGTGTGGGAAACAAGTGAGGATCCTTTCTTAGTGCCAGCTACCAATGTGCCAGGCTTCTGTCTGGATGGAATGCGTCAGGCTAGCTGACAATTCACCTGTCTGTTCTTGCACCACTTTTGTTTCCCTTCATCTTCTAGTTAGTTTTCAGTCCACTTTTCTATAATTTCTTCTGAAGCTCAAGGTTCCAAGATTACCTAGTTTTACTAGATCTCTTGTATCTTTGTTGTAAGTTGTCTGTATAGTTATTCATTATACCTGATGTCCTTAATTCATAAGTTCTTCTTTTTTTAAAAAAAATATATACTAGTTACACTCCTGGAAAATTCAGGGTTTATTAAAGTTGGGCAAAAAACCACTTCAGTGTTTACAAGTTTCTTATTGAATTTAATTTAAACTATACAATTCATTTAAGTAATTCTGATTAAAATACCAATAGCTTTAACAAAATTTGAATAAAGCAATAAATATAGTAAAGTTAACTTAATTCCTTATTAACTACTTGTTGCTGTTGAGTTGATTATGATCTATCACTGTTGGAATTTTAAAATAAGCTATTAGTTTGTTTTTTATTGATGTAAAATATAATCCAAGAGGTTATTTTCCAATAATTTCTTTTCTGTGTCCCTTTTTTTCCTCAGCATTTTTTACCTCGTTGGAAGTGTGAACAGTTAATCAGACAAGGAATTCTGGAACATGTGCTGTCATAGCTTCACATTTAGACAGAGTCCAGCTCTTGGAGACATCTGTACATCTTTCCATCTACCTGACACCACTGTTTAATTGTTAAAATTACAGGCATTCTTTATGTAAAACCAGAATTACTTGACTACATAGTTTTAGTGCTCATTTCTAAGAATTTATTAGAATCCTAAGAATTCTCATCCTTGCAGTAATCTCTATCCATATATATAACATTTTATATTAGTGGTTTGTTAATTACCTTTGAGTCTTTTTCCTCTTTTCCCCCCAAACACAGTTGCATTTGGCTGTACAAGAAGAAGGCAGACCCTCATGGGTCTTACATTCGGCAGGGATGCTGTAGCATTCCTGGTGAAGCCAAGAAGCCCAAGATTCTTGAATATTTATTAATGTTTCACACAAGCAAGTTACGATGATGTGTAAGACCTCTTGCTATATTTAATGTGTAACCACAATTGTTTATCATCTGATTTGCGAAGGCAGACAGTAATGGCTAGCCTGGCACATGACTATCAATAAACTTGTGCATCAGCAACAACTAAATGCCATAAGCAAGGTAGCTTAAAACAAAGGGAAGTTTATTCTCGGTTCTGGAGGCCAGAAATCTGAAGGCAAGTGTTGACAGCACCTTGTTCTCTCTCTGAAATAAGGGAGGTCCGTATATCGTTTTTCTCAGCTTTTGGGAACTGCCAGCAATTCTTAGAGTTGCTTAGCTTGTAGTCAATCATTCATTATCTATTTAATTGTGTTTTTGGATTCAAATGCCTTTTAAAGATACCAATCACCATTTTGAAATAACAGTGAAAGCAAATAATAATTTATAAGTGTATGTATATATATAGGTAGATATGAGTTGAACCGGTGGTCTGTGGGAGTATACCTGTGTGGCAGGGACTATTTTGATATACTTATTTGTACTGTAAATATGTCAATGTGTCACGTATGTGATAGAGCATACAGGGTACAAAGTTATGAAAACTTATTCATATCCAAAAACACCTTCAAGTTCTGAGGCACTGGACTGGAAGGGTAAAGACCATAGTTTGGAGACTGTCTAGGGCAATTGGTGTAACAGTCTTTAAACCGAATGTTTTGCATTTTATTTGGATGAGTAGCAGTTACAGGGAGTCTTATAAGCTTGCGTGGTGACCAGTTAAGTTCCAACTGTTAGTCTCTTTCCATTTGGAAAAGAGTTGAAATCAAAGACCCAAACAATTAGGTTAAAGAACTATTGGACCACATGAACTCCTACCTCCTGAGGGGTACCAACTCCCACAATCAAACGGGTCCAGTTGTGTAATTGAGGGGTAAAAGTAAAGAGACAACAGACAAAATAAAGTATACAATTGCTCACCTTCAGGACGGCCATGATCTCAACAGCCAGGTCCACACACAGAGAGAAAATGTATCATATTTCTAATCATGCTGTATATACATTTTGAGGACATTCAAGCCCCCTAGTGACAGGTAACCATATGCGTAACAGGAAGGGGCTGTACAATAGGTTTATGCGTGACAGGAAGGGGACGAGCTAGGAATGCACACACAATAGGAAGGGGGAAACACTGGGGATACACCTGTGACAAGATACCCTCTAAGCAGCTGACCTCCAAGTGTACAGTCATTTACCATGTGTCATAATAAGGTTGTGACAACCTGGGGAAAACCTTTCTGTATCCCACAACCTCTCTAACCTTAAGACGAGGAGAACTGGAAGGTTCCTGGCTACCACTCTAGTAAAAATCGAAGATCCTGAACAGAGTAGGAGAGAAAAGACCAGCTTCACTGGTCTGATAAAGACAGGTAGAGAATCCCCTCTCCCCCTAAGACTATAACCCTTAAACATCCGTCAAACCTGAAAATGAACCTATTCCCAGAGATCATTTTTATGCCATACTGGACAGACCTGTAAAATAGTAACACTTGTGAGGACTCATGAGATCAAAGTATACTGACAATCATATGAGAAGAAATGTTGCTAAAAGCCAAGTTCAGAAGGCAGGAAGAGGGTGAAATGGGAACCCAAAAAGGATGTTTAAGGGATTACAACTAATGTCACAAAAGAAACAAATTAAGAATTGTTGAATGCGAAAGTAATTCTGTAAACAGGTACAATGATGAAGTGTTCTTTAATTAAATAAAAACTTAGTATTAGATTGTTGTTGCTGTGCATGTTGGGTGCTGTTTAAGATTTTCAACTCAGCAACCCCATAAGTGTTTGTTGGGGCTGTAGTTTTGGTCATCTCTACTATATTTTAAATTATGAAATGATGAAATGTTAAGTAAGTGAGTAAAGCTTTTCCAAAAAGTCATGTGGAAATAGAACTAAAAGATAATCAAGAAGGACTTCTGCCAAGATTAAATAGACACCGAGAGATTGAGACAGAGTCACAGAACAGAGGCAGGGTTCAGACAAAAATGAGTGAAAGAGAAAGATTTTATTGAGGGAAAAGAACTCCCAGATGGATTCCACAACCCAACAAGAATAGGTTAAGGAAGTCGCGCATGGTGCTAGGGTGGCAGGATATATACATATTATATGAGCTTAAAGGCCTATGGGCCGGTAAGGGGAAGGGAGGTTCTTTGTACTGCGGCTGCAAGTTTCGGAGCAGGAGATGACCTGTCCATAAATCATCTTGTTCTCAGCAAACTTGCTTCCTGGCACGCTGGGGGGGAGTCTGTGTTCTGCCCGGGGGTAAGCTTTGTGACATGCTGGAGGCAGCTGCTTTGAAGTTCAGCAGGTCATTTGTCTTCTTGAGAGGCTGGTGCAAGGGGCTGCCTGGTCCGGACCTGGCCCAAACAGACACACTACCAAGATCCTGTACAAGAAATATGTGAAAGACCAAATAAAACACGAATGAAAATCCAGGGACCCTCAGTTTTAGAGGAGAGGATAGAGAGATTATTTGAATGCTGACTACAAGAAGCTGAATAAAATCTAAATATGAAGACACGAGACTAGTAAATTCTCAACTGACATTACAGCACATCCATTATGAAATTTGTGTTTAATGTGAAATCATCACTATAATCAACATTGGAAGATTTTCTTCTTGTACCCATTGCTGTTGAACATTATGAAGTTTTGTGAACAGGGTTTGATCAGAACAATGAGCTGACAACTGCCCCATATCAATAGCTGGCAGCCCAGGTGCCCAGCCCTCCCCCTCCCCCCACCCATTTACCATAGGAGTTCTACCTACAGGTGGGGGCCACTTTTTGACTAATGATAGTGGCCAACATCTTCTAAATCTGTTCTCAAATGCACTCCGCAGTGAACAGAGAATTATAGTCATTCCCGTTCTGTGTCACACCCATAAGGAGACAGGTGCTTAGCACCTAACAACATATAATCACCAATTAAGTACAAATAGTACCATTACAGTACACTGAAGAATTCAATTTCATTTCACCCAAAGAAACAATTCACCAAAATAAAGATCTAGAAACCCTTTCTAAGGAAGAAATGTCATGGGAACTTCCTAATAGTTAATAATTGGCCATTTTACATAGAGAATATTGCAAGGCAAACAAAACTTTGGGAAAATTCAGGGACGACTACAATAACAAAATTAATGAAACATTAGAAATTATACCAACACAGCAAATTAAAATCCAAAAGATTACAGAAGTAGGTAGCATTGAAGGTAAGTCAATGAAATGTAATCAAGAAGAAACATTCATCAAGAGAAGACCAAGCTCATTAAGCTGATCATTTTTAGGTGCTATTTAGTTGGTTCCTCATAGCAACCCAGTGTACAAAAGAGCAAAATACTACCGTCCTGTGCCTCTTCACAATTAGGTTTGAACTTGTAACCATTTTATCAGTCCATTGTGAGAATCTTTTTTACTACCCTATTTTAACAAGTCTGATGTCCAACATCTTGAGACAATATGTTCAAAGCATGTGAAATGAAATCTTGTCATCTTTACCATTAAGGATCATTCTAGCTGTATTTGTTCTAGAATATTTGTTCTGCCTGTCCCTGGTCTTCTCACTGTTCTTCATCAATACCATGATTCAAATGTATCCATTCTTCTCTGGTCTTAATGCCCAAATGCCACACTCTCTTGGGTCAGACAGGTCTCAGTCTCAAAGTGACTCCCTTGCTCTTCAACACTAAAATGTCTTGTGCAGCAGATTTGTCCAGTGCAATACTGTTTGTTTTCTTGACTGCTCCTTCCATGGGCATTGCTTGTCAATCCAAGCAGAATGACATTTTAGATAATATTAGTCTTTACCATAATGTTGACTACTGATTATAAGGGTTTTGGTTTCCTTTGCATTGAGTTGTATTCCATACTGAAGATTGCAACCCTTGATCTTCATCAGCAAGTGTTTCAGGTCCTCACCTGTAGCAGTTGAGGTGTCATCTGTATATTGTAAGTTGTTAATAAACACTCTCTCCAATCCTGGGCCTGTCTTCATATGTTCTTAGATTATTATTTCACCATATATTTTGATTAAATATGGCGAAAGAAAGCAGCTCTGACATGAATATTAGCTGCTTTTAAACAGCCCCATATTGTTCTATTCCAATGAATGCCTCAAATACCACTTGGTTTGTACAGGGATGATCAAGGGTTGAGGAATTCCCATTTTTCCAAATGTGATCAATAGTTATGATCTATGTACCCTGTTACCTTTACAACGCAAGTAGCAACAGTTGTTATCTTTGTTCATCCAAGATCCATCTCATATAATCAATGATAAATCCTTTGTTCCACATCCTCTCCTGAATCTGACTTGAATTTCTGGCAGCACTCTGTTGATTGTAACCATTGATGAATTTTTTTCAGCAAAAGTTGATTTAACAGATATTAATATAAGAAGTTTGATAACTTCTGCAGTCTGTTGTGTCACCTTTCTTTGACGTAGGCACAGATTTTCAGTTGGCCTTGTAACCTTGTGCCAAATTTCTTAGGCATAGACGAGCCTGTATATTACTTCGCTGAAGAAACATTTCCATTGACCAATTGCAGGAACTTTATTTTTTGCGAATGCCTTTGATAGGGCTTGGACTTCTTCCTTCAATACCATTGGTTTGTGATCAGAAGTTACCTCTTAAAATAGCTGAATGTACTTTTCAGTACAGTGAGTGTTCTTCCCATCATCTTTGGGTACTTCCTGCTTTGTTCAATATTTTGCCCATAGGAATCCTTAATGTTTAACTCAATGCTTGGATTTTTTTTTTTTCAGTCCTTCAGCATGAGATATGTTGAGTGTGTTCTTCCTTTTTGGTTTTCTAACTTCAAGTCTGCATATTTGATACTTTGTCTCATTAATCTGCCCTTTGTGATTTTCTGTGAACTTCATTTCTTAAATTTATTACAGTTGATCTATGATCAACTGCAAGTTTTAGGGTCTCTTCTGATATCTGCTTTGTTTTCTTTTTATTGGCATATTGCTTTCTTATTATATAACCTTGTCATTTATTTCATCCCACAGCATATCAGTTGTCATCAGTGTTGTTAATATTTAATGCTGTTCTTGATGTGTCTATAAAATTGAGGTGGGATATATGCAAGGTCATATTGGGGCTTTTGTGGGCATGTTTTAATTTTCAACATCAACCTGAACTTTTATGTGAGCAATTGATGTTCTGTTTCACAGTCAGCCTTTGGGCTGCTATTACTGAGCTTCTCTGTCATCTCTTCCCATGGAGGTAGTCAGTATGAGACCTATCTATACATTCTGTATGCTGTCTATCCAAGTACACATTATGTTGTTGAAAAAGGTATTGCATTTAAGTCCATCTCAGAAAATTCTATCATGCAATCAGCAACTTTTGTTTCTCTGAAGCCATAGTTTCAAACTATTGTCCCTCTTTGTTCCAGCTCTCATTCCAATTATCAATAATGCATCTTGATTATATTTGTGATCAGTTCAGACTGAAGTTGGTAGAATTCAATTTCTTTATTCTTAAATTAGAATAATAGTCATACTAATTGGGCTTCCTTGTAGGTATATAGATATTTTCATATTACAGAAAGCATTGTACTTTAAGTTTTGAAATTCTCTTTAATCCACATTCACACAGTTCAATAGTTCAGTCATATCAAGAAGAATTGTACAATCATTACCACAATTTCAGGATATTTTCTCTATACCCCCCCACTCCCATGGTTAAATCATCTTTAAATTGAGTTGTGTAATCACCTTGAGTCCTAGTACTCACTCCCCCTCCCACCTTCATTGTTTACTCCCGAAATAGCCTCACCCTCCCCAATCCCTGCTCACCCACCCCTATATCTCCTAGAAACCCTTTCATCAGTTAACTATATTTATCCACTCCTGTGCTTCAACTGGTAAATCCAACAGAAATAATAACAAAAAATAAAATGATATGGATAAGACAATAATATATAAAGACAAATAAAAAGCACCACCATCATTTTTTTTTCCCCTAACCCACCACCATCAATATTTTAAAGGCCAGGGAAGAAGTTTTTATCATGGAGTAAGCAAGAGATCCTTACACCTAGAACAAATTCAGGATGGATCTAGAAGGTCAATTGATCAAATCCCAAGTTTGATCCAGCATAATCAGGATGACAATGATTTTTGTTTGGTAGTAAGTATTTCAGACCTTTGCCTGTAACTAGAGATCTTCCAGTGGCTTAATTTGTCTTGATATTCTGCAGATGGATTTTGGGCTCCCACTGTCCTCCATAGCCTTCCACAAATTGGGTGTTCATAATTTTAGGTCTGATATTACTTCTTTCATCATATTTGAGTTTATTGTCATCTTTGACTCATACGAGCTGGTTTTCTTCCATGTTGGCTTAGTGGACTCCTTACTTAGATGGCTTTTTATTTGAATACACACCTTAAAACCACAAACACGATTCCACTTGAGAGCCAGGCACCATCTGCTTTCTCACCACAATGCGTAGGACACTCTTCAGTGATCTTTTCATGTGAGTGAGTATTGAGCAGGGCCATGTTTTCAGAACTGACTATTCTTGGGCTGGAGCTAGAGTTCATTTGGGGCCCATAATCTAGCTGCTTCTCCCGGGGATATTCATGACTCAGGTTTACTGTGGTGGTTGTGTGTGTTAGTCCAGGTAGAGAGATCCAGGGAGACACTCGTGTATAAAAAAGAACTTTATATAAAAGAGCAACTGTATATTGAGAAAACATCCCTGCCCAGTCCAGATCAAGTCCATAAGTCTGATATTAGTCCATATGTCCAATACCAGTCTATAAATTCCTCTTCAGACTCAAGCAACACATGCAATGATGTTGAATGAGGAAAATCACAGGCCAGTGGGTGAAAAATCGGGATCCAGTGGTGGTGGAAGCATCTGAGCGATGTCATGGGTCTCCATATGACTCCTCCATCTCCAGGGCCCTGGCTCCATCAGTGTAGCTCCCAGTGGCTTGTCAACAGGAATGTCTCACAGGGAGGCAAACAGAGTGAATCAGATACAGAAAACCTTAAGAGTAGAAACAACATTGTCAGAGATGGTGCCAGAAGATGAGCCTTCAGTCCAGAAGACACTCAGTATGACTCCAGGAGAACTGCCTTCACAAAGTAGAGTCTTGTGATGTGGGTGGAATACACCCTACATGAGTAAAGCCTTCAGGACCTTCATTTACTGATGGGACATGACTCAAAAGGAGAAGAGATAGCTGAAAACACCAATTACCATATATGCTTGAGTGTAAGCCACGTTTTTTGTTTTTTAATTTTAACAATTTATTAGGGGCTCATACAATTCTTATCACAGTTCATACATATACATAAATCAATTGTATAAAGCACATCTGTACAGTCTTTGCCCTAATCATTTTTTCTCCTCTTTTCTTTTTTTACATTTTATTAGGGACTCATACAACTCTTATCACCATCCATACATATACATACATCAATTGTATAAAGCACATCCATACATTCCCTGCCCCAATCATTCTCAAGGCATTTGCTCTCCACTTAAGCCCCTTGCATCAGGTCCTCTTTTTTTTCCCCCTCCCTCCCCTTTCTCCCCTCCCTCATGTGCCCTTGCTAATTTATACATCGTTATTTTGTCATATCTTGCCCTATCCGGAGTCTCCCTTCCCCCCTTCTCTGCTGTCCCTCTCCCAGGGAAGAGGTCACATGTGGATCCTTGTAATCAGTTCCCCCTTTCCAACCCACTCACCCTCCACTCTCCCAGCATCGTCCCTCACACCCTTGGTCCTGAAGGTATCATCCACCCTGGATTCCCTGTACCTCCAGCCCTCATATGTACCAGTGTACAGCCTCTGTCCTATCCAGGCCTGCAAGTTAGAATTTGGATCATGGTAGTTGGGGGGGGGGGAAGCATCCAGGATCTGGGGGAAAGCTGTGTTCTTCATCGGTACTACCTCGCACCCTAATTAACCCATCTCCTCTCCTAAACACCTCTATGAGGGGATCTACATTGGCCGACACTTGGGCCTTGGGTCTCCACTCTGCACTTCCCCCTTCATTTAATATGGTATATATATACATATACACATATATACACATACATAACACACTTATATCGTTGTTTGTGTTTTTTTGCATGATGCCTTATACCTGGTCCCTTGGCACCTCGTGATCGCACTGGCCGGTGTGCTTCTTCCATGTGGGTAAGCCACGTTTTTCAGCACATTTTAATGTAATTTTTGTGGTAAAATTAGGTGCTTCGGCAGATATTCAGGTCATATACTTGAGTATATACAGTAATGGAACTTAGAATGTAGGGATTTAGGAAAATTGAGAGTTGTAAAAAATGAAATGGAAGACAGAAATAGATATTCGTGGTGTTAGTGAACCAAAATGGACTAGCATTGGCCATTCTGAATCTAAATGTAGCTTGCTGAGAATGATAGATTCAAGAGGAATAGTGTTTCATGCATTGTCAAAAAGGACATTTCAAGATCTAGAGTATAATGCTGTCTGTGATGCAAAATCTATCCTCATATAAGGAAATCCAAACAATTGTGATTATTCAAATTTACATACCAACCATTCAAGCTAGTGATACAGAAATTGAAAATTTCTACCTATGTACCTATGTCTCCATTCTGTAATTTATCAAACATGGGAATACTGCATAGTTTAAAATCATGAAAGGTGTTAGTCAGGTTTATACTGTCTTACCATACTTACTCAATCTGTATGATTAGCTCGATTATATGAAGAATGTGACACCAGAATTGGAGGAAGGCATATTAACAAACTGCAATATGCGGATGTCACAACCTTGCTTGCTGAAAATGAAGAGAAATGGAAGCACTTGCTGATGAAGGTCAAGGATTGCAGCCTTCAGTATGGGCTACTACTCTATAAGGTAAACCAAAATACAACTGGACCAGTAGGTAACAGCATGATAAATGGAGAAAAGTTTGAAGTTGTCAAGGATTTTGTCTTGATTGGATCCACAATCAATGCTCATGGATGCAGCAGTCAAAGAGATCAGAAGACATGTATTTGGGTAACTGAATATTTTGAGTACCAAGTTGCACCTGACCATGCCGTGGCATATTTTTTTCTTTTTTAAAATTTTATTAGGGACTCATACAACTCTTATCACCATCCATACATATACATACATCAATTGTATAAAGCACATCCATACATTCCCTGCCCCAATCATTCTCAAGGCATTTGCTCTCCACTTAAGCCCCTTGCATCAGGTCCTCTTTTTTTTTCCCCCTCCCTCCCCTTTCTCCCCTCCCTCATGTGCCCTTGCTAATTTATACATCGTTATTTTGTCATATCTTGCCCTATCCGGAGTCTCCCTTCCCCCCTTCTCTGCTGTCCCTCTCCCAGGGAAGAGGTCACATGTGGATCCTTGTAATCAGTTCCCCCTTTCCAACCCACTCACCCTCCACTCTCCCAGCATCGTCCCTCACACCCTTGGTCCTGAAGGTATCATCCACCCTGGATTCCCTGTACCTCCAGCCCTCATATGTACCAGTGTACAGCCTCTGTCCTATCCAGGCCTGCAAGTTAGAATTTGGATCATGGTAGTTGGGGGGTGGGGGGAAGCATCTAGGATCTGGGGGAAAGCTGTGTTCTTCATCGGTACTACCTCGCACCCTAATTAACCCATCTCCTCTCCTAAACACCTCTATGAGGGGATCTACATTGGCCGACACTTGGGCCTTGGGTCTCCACTCTGCACTTCCCCCTTCATTTAATATGGTATATATATACATATACACATATATACACATACATACACACACTTATATCGTTGTTTGTGTTTTTTTGCATGATGCCTTATACCTGGTCCCTTGGCACCTCGTGATCGCACTGGCCGGTGTGCTTCTTCCATGTGGGTAAGCCACGTTTTTCAGCACATTTTAATGTAATTTTTGTGGTAAAATTAGGTGCTTCGGCAGATATTCAAGTCATATACTTGAGTATATACAGTAATGGAACTTAGAATGTAGGGATTTAGGAAAATTGAGAGTTGTAAAAAATGAAATGGAAGACAGAAATAGATATTCGTGGTGTTAGTGAACCAAAATGGACTAGCATTGGCCATTCTGAATCTAAATGTAGCTTGCTGAGAATGATAGATTCAAGAGGAATAGTGTTTCATGCATTGTCAAAAAGGACATTTCAAGATCTAGAGTATAATGCTGTCTGTGATGCAAAATCTATCCTCATATAAGGAAATCTAAACAATTGTGATTATTCAAATTTACATACCAACCATTCAAGCTAGTGATACAGAAATTGAAAATTTCTACCTATGTACCTATGTCTCCATTCTGTAATTTATCAAACATGGGAATACTGCATAGTTTAAAATCATGAAAGGTGTTAGTCAGGTTTATACTGTCTTACCATACTTACTCAATCTGTATGATTAGCTCGATTATATGAAGAATGTGACACCAGAATTGGAGGAAGGCATATTAACAAACTGCAATATGCGGATGTCACAACCTTGCTTGCTGAAAATGAAGAGAAATGGAAGCACTTGCTGATGAAGGTCAAGGATTGCAGCCTTCAGTATGGGTTACTACTCTATAAGGTAAACCAAAATACAACTGGACCAGTAGGTAACAGCATGATAAATGGAGAAAAGTTTGAAGTTGTCAAGGATTTTGTCTTGATTGGATCCACAATCAATGCTCATGGATGCAGCAGTCAAAGAGATCAGAAGACATGTATTTGGGTAACTGAATATTTTGAGTACCAAGTTGCACCTGACCATGCCGTGGCATATTTTTTTCTTTTTTAAAATTTTATTAGGGACTCATACAACTCTTATCACCATCCATACATATACATACATCAATTGTATAAAGCACATCCATACATTCCCTGCCCCAATCATTCTCAAGGCATTTGCTCTCCACTTAAGCCCCTTGCATCAGGTCCTAATTTTTTTTCACCCTCCCTCCCCTTTCTCCCCTCCCTCATGTGCCCTTGGTAATTTATACATCGTTATTTTGTCATATCTTACCCTATCAGGAGTCTCCCTTCCCCCCTTCTCTGCTGTCCCTCTCCCAGGGAAGAGGTCACATGTGGATCCTTGTAATCAGTTCCCCCTTTCCAACCCACTCACCCTCCACTCTCCCAGCATCGTCCCTCACACCCTTGGTCCTGAAGGTATCATCCACCCTGGATTCCCTGTGCCTCCAGCCCTCATATGTAGCAGTGTACAGCCTCTGTCCTATCCAGGCCTGCAAGGTAGAATTCGGATCATGGTAGTTGGGGTGAGGAAGCATCCAGGATCTGGGGGAAAGCTGTGTTCTTCATCGGTACTACCTCACACCCTAATTAAACCATATCCTCGCCTAAACGCCTCTATGGGGGGATTTCCATTGGCCGACACTTGGGCCTTGGGTCTCCACTCTGCACTTCCCCCTTCATTTAATATGGCATATATATACATATATACACATATATATACACATATATACACATACATACACACACTTACATCTTTTTTTTTGCTTTTTTTAAAAAATTTTTTTATTTTAACAATTTATTGGGGCTGATACAATTCTTTTCACAGTTCATACATATACATACATCAATTGTATAAAGCACATCTGTACAGTCTTTGCCCTAATCATTTTTTTCTCTTTTCTTCTTTTACATTTTATTAGGGACTCAAGCAACTCTTACCACAATCCATACATATACATACATCAATTGTATAAAGCACATCCATACATTCCCTGCCCCAATCATTCTCAAGGCATTTGCTCTCCACTTAAGCCCCTTGCATCAGGTCCTCTTTTTTCCATCCCCCTCCCTCCCCTTTCCCCCCTCCCTCGTATGCCCTTGGTAATTTATACCTCGTTATTTTGTCATATCTTGCCCTATCCAGAGTCTCCCTTCCCCCCTTCTCTGCTGTCCCTCTCCCAGGGAAGAGGTCACATGTGGATCCTTGTAATCAGTTCCCCCTTTCCAACCCACTCACCCTCCACTCTCCCAGCATCGTCCCTCACACCCTTGGTCCTGAAGGTATCATCCACCCTGGATTCCCTGTACCTCCAACCCTCATATGTACCCGTGTACAGCCTCTGTCCTATCCAGCCCTGCAAGGTAGAATTCGGATCATGGTAGTTGGGGGGAGGAAGCATCCAGGATCTGGGGGAAAGCTGTGTTCTTCGATACTACCTCACACCCTAATTAACCCATCTCCTCTCCTAAACCCCTCTATGAGGGGATCTCCATTGGTCGACACTTGGGCCTTGGGTCTCCACTCTGCACTTCCCCCTTCATTTATTATGATATATATATATATACATATATACATACATATATACATATACACATATATACACATACATGCACACACTTATATCTTTTTTTTTTTTTTGCATGATGCCTTATACCTGGTCCCTTGGGCACCTCGGGATCGCACTGGCCGATGTGCTTCTTCCATGTGGGCTTATTTGCTTCTGAGCTAGATGGCCGCTTGTTCACCTTCAAGCCTTTAAGACCCCAGACACTATCTCTTTTGATAGCCGGTCACCATCAGCTTTCTTCACTACATTTACTTGTTCACCCACTTTGGCTCCAGCCGTTGTGTTGGGAGAGTGAGCATCATAGAGTTCCAATTTAATAAAAGAAGGTATTCATACATTGAGGGAGTGTTTGAGTAGAGGCCCAAGGTCCTTCCGCCACCTTAATACTTGACCTATAAATATAGACACATAGATCTATTTCCCCATCCTCCTATATATATTTGCATGTACCTGTCTTTGTCTAGACCTCCATGAATGCCCTTTGACTCCTAGCTCTTTCCTCCATCTCCCTTGACCTTCCTCCTGCCCATCTACCATGCTTCATCGCCACCTGGGCTAGAGTATACCTCTTCTCTAATCAACCTTACCCTTGATCATTTCCCACCAGGCCTGCCACTCCCCCTTCTCTACCATTTTGGGTCCCATGTTTTTCCCTTGTCCCTGGGTTTGTTAACACCACTTCCTTATACCCCTCTACCCCCCCACCCCAAGTCCCCCCGGAACTGTCGGTCCCATTGTTTTTCCTCCAGATAGTTCATCCAGCCTGTCCTATTCAGACAGACCTGTGGAGACACTAACATGCACGAAAACAAGACAGAGGAAAACAAAGCAACAATATACAACCAGGCAACAAAACAACAAAAACAAACCACTGACAAAGAACAGAACAAAACAGTTCACAAGAGAAAAGCTTGTAGTTAGTTCAGGGATCGTTTGCTGGCCCTTAGGAGCGTTTTCCAGTCCAGTCTTTTGGGGGCCATGGCATTTTTAATCATCTCATTCACATGTAAAAATTGGACATTGATTAAGGAAGATCAATGTAGAATCGATGTATTTGAATTATGGTGCTTGTGAAAAATATTGGAAGTAATTGGACTGCCAAAAAACAACAACAAATCTGTCTTGGAAGAAGTACAGCCGGAAAGCTCCTTAGATACAAGGATGGCAAGATGTTGGACATTGGACAGGTTTTCAGGAGAGACCAGTCCCTGAAAGAATGCTTGTTACAGAAAAGGCACAGCAAAAAAGATGGATTGACATGACTGAAATCATAGGCTCAAAGAGAAAACGTGTGTAAGGATGACACAAGAAACAAGCACTGTTTCCTTATGTTGTTGATAGGGTCACCGAGTCTGAACTGACTGGGTGGCACCTAACAAAACAAGATTGAATATATGCCATCAGTTATATCTATTTTTTATGTTCAAATAAATCTTTATTTTTTTAAATCATTTTATTGGGGGCTCATACAACTCTTATCACAATCCATAGCACATCAATTGTGTCAAGCACATTTGTACATTCGTTGCCCACATCATTCTCAAAACATTTGCTCTCCACTTAAGCCCTTGGCATCAGCTCCTCATTCCCCCCCCCACCCGTCGCTGCCCTCTCTCTCATTAACCCTTGGCAATGTATTATTTTGTAATATCTTGCACTGTCCAACATCGCCCTCCACCAACTTTTCTGTTGTCCATTCCCCAGGGAGGAGGTTATATGTACATCCTTGTAATTGGTTTCCCCTCCCCCCCCTCCTTCCACCCTCCTGGTATCCCCACTCTCACCACTGGTCCTGAAGGGATCATCTGTCCTGGATTCCCTGTTTTTCCAGTTCCTATCTGTACCAGTGTACATCCTCTCATCTAGCCAGATTTGTAAATTAGAATTGGGATCATGATAGTGGTGGGGAAGGAAGCATTAAAGAACTAGAAGAAAGTTGTAAGTTTCATTGTTGCTACAATGCACCCTGATTGGCTGTCTCGCCCCACCCCCCAACCCTTCTGTAAGGGGATGTCCAGTTGTCTACAGATGAGTCTCTCTTGGTTCCCTAATCTGCACCCCCCTCGTTCACAATGATAATATTTTTTGTTCTTTGATGGCTCCTACCTCATCCCTTTGACACCTCATAATCCCACAGGCTGGTGTGCTTCTTCCATGTGGGCTTTGTTGCTCCTCAGCTAGATGTTCGCTTGTTTACCTTGAGTCTTTAAGACCTTAGACACTATATCTTTTGCCACCATCAGTTTTCTTCACCACATTTGCTTATGCACTCATTTGTCTTCATCGATTGTGTTGGGAAGGTGAGCATCATGGAATGCCAGTTTAATAGAACACAGTGTTGCATTGAGGCAGTACTTGAATGGAGGCCCAATGTCTATCTACTACCTTAATACTAAACTTTGAGGGCCCGCCAGTCCCTTCAAACCTTGTGGATCTGTGCCTACTTATCTTTATGATGCGCCTCCTGTGACCCAGCAGTGTTGAATTTCCCTCTTAGTAGCTCTCCTGGGTTGATTTCTGTGGAGTCCCTCTGGTATGTGTTACTCAGTCACCATCTTCCCTCCAAGATAGTTTTTTTAAAAAACATTTTATTAGGGGCTCATACATCCAAGATAGTTTTTATTGATTGTGTTATTAAACTTTTTTTGGTCTTCATTGCCTTTTTTCTTGACATTTTTTTTCTTTGAGAGTGGTGTATTGAAGTCTTCTGTTCTTACTGTCGATGTGTCTTGGTCCTTTTTCAATTCTATGAGGATCTGATGTATTTCAAAGGTATTTCATTGAGTGCATAGATGACTATTAAAGTTATGGTTTTCTGAGCTATTTTTCCCTTTATCATTATGTAGTATTCAATCTTTTCTCGTTATGTTGTTTACCTTGAAGTTTATCTTCTTGGAGATTAATATTGTTACCCCTGCTGAGTTTTGTTGTTGTTTGCTGGGTATGCTTTTGTTCCACCTCTGATTTTTAATGTCTTCAAGTCTCTGTTTGTGAGGTGTTTTTCTTGTAGGCAGCATATTGATGGGGCTTGCTTTCTTATCCATTCAGCTTCTCTCTGTCTCTGTACTGGTGTATTTAGTACATTAACATTCAGTGAAATTATTGACATGTATGTGTATTTGTTTCCACCATTTTGGTTTATATATGCGTGTGTTGTGTGTTTGGATGTGTATTATGTTCAGTTTCTTTGTTCTTCCTGTGTCGTTCCCTTGCTCTGGGTGTTGTTCCGTGTGTGCTGGTTTTTGTGAGGAATTGTCTTGAATGTTGGTTTCAGGTTTGTGTGTTGTTGCTGTTGGTTTTTTTGGCCACAGTACTTCATTGAGTATTTTTTGTAATGGTGGTCTTGCTTTTGGCTTTTCTTGTCTTGAAATAATTGTATTATACCACCATATTTAGTTGCTGAACCTTTGTGTGTAATTGATCTTTTTCTCTAGGTGCTTTTAGATTGTTTGTTGTTTCCGTTCTGATGTTCGACATCTTGACTACAATATGCCGTGGAGTTTGCCTTTTAGAATCTCTCCTGGCTGGGGTTCTTTTGGCTTCCTAAATAATCATCTTTTTCTCTTTTAGACATTGAGCAAAGTTCTTTGACTGGCGCTCTTGGACTATTCTCTGTGTGGATGTAACTTTGTTTGTTTCTTCCTCTTCTGGAATTCCTACAAGATGCAGGTTGTTCCTCTTAATGGTGTCCCACATTATTATCAAGCTTTTCTCAGTCTCTTTTGCATTTTTTGGTTATTTGTCCTTCCTTTAGATTGGAATCTATAGATTTGTCTTTCAGTTCACTAATTTGGGTTTCTATCTCTTCAATTCTGTATCTCTATTTCTTTTACAGCCTCCCGCTTTTCCTTTATAGCAGGGGTGTCAAACTGGCCCTGTCGGCCGCATGTAGCCCCTGAGGAGCTTTTTTTGTGGCCTGCAATGCTCTGAAATAAAATGAAAATAGAAAAAAATTGTTATGAAGAAAATAGCACTTAGGGGAGATCGAGGCAATACCGTACACACAATTCCCTCGTTAACCCTTTATCTGAAGATGAGTATACATGTGGCCCAGTGCTTTTTGGGGGGCCTGTGGATGTGTATAAATGCACTGACCTAGTTCCAGTGATGATTGGAAGCGATCTGTCTGCCACTCTCAGTGTCACATAATGTAAAGAGATCCCAATAGTGAAAAGGTGAAAAATAGCACTCTGGGTTGTGCTGTTATGATCATACCTAGCAGCAGTGCTAGTGAACATTTTTAGAGGGAAGCCATTACAATTGTGCATCACGTTTGTCAGCTGCCCAAATCTTGGTGTTTTTTATTAGTTACCTTGTTATATTTTCCGGTCACAACATAAGACGTAGTGAAAACTAGTAGAAGGAAAGCACTGTCAAGTTAAGGGTAAAACAATAATTTTAGTTTTATAAATACATTAAATAAAATAAATATTTAAATAAAAGCTATTATAGTATTTTAATTATCCTATCCATATTCCTGAATCCTCACTTCAAAATAGAAATTGAACAAAATTTGTAAATGTGATGTGGCCCATGTGAATCTTGCCTGTTGCACCAAATGGCCCGCTTTTTAATTGAGTTTGACACCCCTGCTTTGTAATTCTGCTATTTATTGTAGTGTTTGATTTTTGTGTTTCTGTTTGTTTCTCTAATGAGGTTATAGCTTTTCTATTGTTTTATTTTTCCTTTCAGACTTCTTTCAGCTGTTGCATGAGCACAAACATCATTCTTTACATTCTTTTTCTGGGAAATCCATAACTTGTACAGTTTCAGGTATTACATTTAGGTCTGATTGCTATTTGGTTATTTGTTTCTGTTTCTCTTGTTTTGTGTGTGTGTGTGTGTGTGTGTGTGAGACTAATATCTTCTGTTGTTTCCTTGTCATCTTGGAGTCTATTGGGAGTGTTATGTAGGCGATGTTATTTGGAACTGGTTAACTCTATTAGGTGGTGCAGTAGAGGGCTAATGGATAGTTTGTATTAAGTGTCTGAGGGAGGTTGCTAATTTATGTGTTAAGGGAGTCATATGAAATTTGGGGAGGAAATGTTATGAGTGTTGGGAGAGTGAAAGAAGCAGTAGGTTAAAAAAGAGGGTGGAGGATCAGGTAGTGTTATATAGTAGGTTAAAGGAAGGGGTATTTGGCCCTGAAATGCCTCATTTGCAACGATGGATCAATGGGTACTAGTATTTGAGAGCAAAAACAATTTTAAATATTGTGATAGTAGTATTAGTCTTTGGTTTTATGAGTCTGAAAATGTAAGAAAAATTTTGATGATCAGTACAGTGAAACTAAAAGACAGGTTAATGATGTTATGAAGTAAAACTTTGGATATTTAGACTAAAGAAAGGAAAATGAAAGAAAAGGGGTAAGAGATGAAAGTTTTAATAATAGTAATAGGAAAAATCATACTAGCATAAGATGCAGGAGAGCTGTTAATGTATGTTTGTCCGGGACACTAAGCTTCACACAGAGCTTAGTCTCTGTTGTGGGTGCGAACTAGTAGGTAGATGGGGTGTTAGGGGTCTAGGAAATAAACCAATGAGATCGGAAGGAAAAAACGTAAAGTAATATATCATACAAATGATATATATAAACTCCCTTATATAAATTCCTTGCCTGGGCTTGTAAAACCTGTTCTGCCTGCCAAACCTGCTCCAGCTTCTTGTTTTGTGATGCAAATACTTAGTCAATGAGTCAGGTGTATGCAATCCAGGTATGTGTAACAAGTAATATGAAAATAAATCCTCAGAGTGGCCCAATTATTTAAGGTACCAGGCCTTTGGGGTGTCTTCCGATCAGGGGTTGTGCTGAGTGGTACCTCAGGAGGGGGCTGGAGCTCTTGGTGTTAATCACTTAACACCTGCTTTCAGCTGCCCTGTTCTCCGCCCTGTGAGGCTCAGTAAGCTGTGAAGTACCCACTACTAGGAGTGAGTCCTAGATGGGGGATCTCCACTGGCAGTCTTCTGGTCTTGGCAGGAAGCCAAAGAAATTTATATTTTTATTTTCCCTGGTCCCAGTCTGGTCAC